>NC_048223.1:24971713-24973980 GCF_002007445.2 Ailuropoda melanoleuca | reverse complement strand
TGGGGGGCGGGGGTGGGGTGGGCGGAGAGGCAGAGGGAGAGGGAAAGAGTGAATCTTAAGCAGCTCCATGCCCAGCGAGGAGCCGGATGCAGGGCTGGATCTCACCAACCCTGAGATCATGACCTGAGCTGAAATCAAGAGTCGAACACTTAACTGACTGAGCCACCCAGGGACCCCTCCATCCTTTTCTCTTTAGAAGATTATCTCATTTCTTTTGACTTGTTCTACTGATTCAAGTTTCAGAAACGGTACTCCAGCTGATTCTCTTTTATGGTAGGATCATATTATAGAGTGGACTGCAATCTGAGTATGAGTTCATCCTCAGTGCATTATTTATCTTTCTGTAGAAGTCCCGTGTACCTTAGACTGTGCTGTTCTGCATTTGCTTCCTCATGGGCCTCAAGGACAACACTAGTTTGAGACCAGATTATAGCATATATGCCAAAATATAAGGCAATATAGAGCCATCCCTTAGGAAGAATTGATTTATATTTAAATCTGTATAAGAATTTCTTATAGATGATGTCTCAATTACTTTATTTTAAACAAAATACTATCTGTTAAAGACACAGTAGCTTGAAACTAGCTCAATCAATGCTTGTTTGGCGTGCATATAGAGGTTTCCTTCCTCAGTTAAAAAAGAAAGAAAAGAAAATAAACAAACTTAACAAAGCTCTAGAAGTGGCACACTCCCAGGAGTACAACTTTACCATTTGAAGACTTGGATTTTTAATAGCTTTTTAAAGGCCATTTAAAAAAGTAATATGGTACTTTAAAACAATTAAGGATTTTTTTTTTTTTTTTAAAGCTGGTCGTATGAGTTTTCTACAAATGGGTTTTCATGGCTTGGACAAATTTTCCAGTAACATAATTATATTTGGATTCAAAAACTGCTGAATCCCCAGCAATTGAGGGAGAAAGGATGATCTGGTATCTAAACTTAAAACACGTACACAAATTATCACTGAAGCATTCCCATTATTTTAATTCATTGAGCATATACATAATAGGTGCTCAATCAATGCCTGAGGGTCCATCAAAACCTAAACCCAAAGCTCTCTGAGTTTAGTATTTCCACCAGAGGCATCACTCCCCAACCCCCATCCCCATAAAATACTAGAACAGCTGCTCTTGAACACTGAACTTAAAACCATTATGTGGGGCTATGTTGATCCAACAACACTTACTTATTAATTAGTACTGCATAGAGAAAACATAATTTACCAGATGTCCAATGAACCTACATTTCTAAGACAAGATGATTCATTTCTGCTTTGTAACTGCAAAAGTGTCTCATACATAACGACAATTAATTACGAAGCACAACAGCTGAGATACTTAATGGATTAATGGATAATAAATGGCCAACCATATGACACTTGCTATTAAATTAGAGACAGTGACATAAACATAAACATAAGGAGAATGCCCTCCTTTTAATTTTGTTCACATTTTTTACAGGTCTCACACTACCCAAGGCAATTATATAAAATGTAGCATATTTACAGATTTCCTAAATATAAAATGGAAATAATACACAGGCTTCCTTTATGCTTTGGGAAAGAGGTACTACATTTTATGTTTGTAGACATATGAAGTGGCAGTTATTTATTTAAGAGATTAATAATTCAATATACATACAACACAATACAAAGTATTCATCGTAACTTGCTGGAAATGGCAATTTGATTTTTCATATAGCCCACAACAGTGTTGAAATAAACTATATTTTAACACAGTTGAAAATGAAACAATGACTAATTCTGTTAATGATACAGTAAATTAACAGCAATTACAGAGTTGGCTGAATGCCCACTCTCAGTGAGTGCTATATTACACACAGAAGAGACATTCTTTGAAAATGGCAGTGTTCAAAAGTTTCCAAACTTTGCATGTATGTATGCTAGAGAGGGAAAGGTACTGGTTTCTCTGTTTATATCATGAAATTAAAAAAATACGACATGTATATCATTGAACACTGTATCCAAAAAAATAAAAATTAGAAATGGCTAACAATTATGCAATGTTTATGTGCTAAGCACTGTTCTAAGTGATCTGCATTTATTACATAACTTAATCTTCACAATCACCCTGTGAGGTAGGTACTATTATTTTCCTCATTTATGGATAAAGAAACTGAGACACAAGTTCAGAGGAATTCAAATGTGCATAGCTGAGGCAATTTCAACAGTAAATAAAGAAGTTATAAGGAGGAAGGAAACAAAATAAACACACACACACACACACACACACACACACACACACAC
>NC_048223.1:24970057-24970530 GCF_002007445.2 Ailuropoda melanoleuca | reverse complement strand
GACGTTTAACCGCTGTGCCACCCAGGCGCCCCTCAAATACTATTTAAATGATGAAAAATAAAAGAACTTTAGAGCATAGATATTTACATTTAAAAAGTCTTTCTCAGTTCCTTTTAAGCACAGATGTAGAAAAACATTCAACTGGAAAACTTCCCCCATCATGAGTAGTAAATCTCTTGAAGACAGGAACATTGTATTCAATACTCAGGGCCCTCTCCTACCACACAGCACCTGATTACACCCAAGCCCTGCAAGGGAAGATACTTGGTATGATTTTATTCGGGACAGATAATTAGATTCCTTCTTATCTAACTTACAAAAATTAAATTTGTATAGAATGTTTCAGGAACATATCTATATTGAACGAGGTTCAATTTGATTCTTTTTCCAATTTTGTGTGTTCTTTTTTATTAGTGACTTGTTCTCTCATTATGTTTCCTACTCCCTTTTTTCCTCTTTTTTGGGTGGGGGGC
>NC_048223.1:24872990-24968684 GCF_002007445.2 Ailuropoda melanoleuca | reverse complement strand
GACATAAACATAAACATAAGGAGAATGCCCTCCTTTTAATTTTGTTCACATTTTTTACAGGTCTCACACTACCCAAGGCAATTATATAAAATGTAGCATATTTACAGATTTCCTAAATATAAAATGGAAATAATACACAGGCTTCCTTTATGCTTTGGGAAAGAGGTACTACATTTTATGTTTGTAGACATATGAAGTGGCAGTTATTTATTTAAGAGATTAATAATTCAATATACATACAACACAATACAAAGTATTCATCGTAACTTGCTGGAAATGGCAATTTGATTTTTCATATAGCCCACAACAGTGTTGAAATAAACTATATTTTAACACAGTTGAAAATGAAACAATGACTAATTCTGTTAATGATACAGTAAATTAACAGCAATTACAGAGTTGGCTGAATGCCCACTCTCTCAGTGAGTGCTATATTACACACAGAAGAGACATTCTTTGAAAATGGCAGTGTTCAAAAGTTTCCAAACTTTGCATGTATGTATGCTAGAGAGGGAAAGGTACTGGTTTCTCTGTTTATATCATGAAATTAAAAAAATACGACATGTATATCATTGAACACTGTATCCAAAAAAATAAAAATTAGAAATGGCTAACAATTATGCAATGTTTATGTGCTAAGCACTGTTCTAAGTGATCTGCATTTATTACATAACTTAATCTTCACAATCACCCTGTGAGGTAGGTACTATTATTTTCCTCATTTATGGATAAAGAAACTGAGACACAAGTTCAGAGGAATTCAAATGTGCATAGCTGAGGCAATTTCAACAGTAAATAAAGAAGTTATAAGGAGGAAGGAAACAAAATAAACACACACACACACACACACACACACACACACACACACACCCCATCGTCCCACAGAGTTTTCTGAAAACAGGAAAGGAAACAGGAAGAGAATAAAGAAATTTATATGATTTTTAGATCTCAACAGTTTGACTTCACACAGAAAAGCTAATGTTGTAGGGATTTAATAGCTTTTTCAGATCAAGTTCTGGTAAAATGAGAATTCATGTAAAGTGTTAAGCAAAGAGAAGAAATGTTCAACAATATTCACTATTATTATCATTGTTCTTATTTTAAATGACCTGTCATTTTTGAGACTACTGAAGGCAAGAAAAACCAAGTCAGTTAAAAAAAAGTAAACAAATAATATTTTAACATGACTTGAAAATTGTCAGATTTATTTATCTTTGAATAATTTAAATCTCAGCATTTAGAATATCCTAGTGAATAATCTTTAGATATCTGTGGAGAACAGATGTAAAGAACTGATCTGATACTCATGACTCTGTACACTATTAATGGATAGCTAACCAGGTAGCTTATGTAAAAAAGTAAAATAAGGTTGAAGTCTGACGGACAGAATGAAGGAGTAGATGGTGAATGATACAATAAGAAGTCGTCTGTTACTCTGTAGTTTTTGATCATGGGAGTGCCATGATGAAAGGGCTATTTAGGAAGCTGTAATAGGGCTGTTACATAGCATCCCCCCTTTGAAAAACATTTTATTTATTTTAGAAAGAGAGGGAGGGGAGCCTGGGTGGCACAGCGATTAAGCGTCTGCCTTCGGCTCAGGGCGTGATTCCGGCGTTGTGGGATCGAGCCCCACATCAGGCTCCTCTGCTATGAGCCTGCTTCTTCCTCTCCCACTCCCCCTGCTTGTGTTCCCTTCTCTCGCTGGCTGTCTCTCTCTGTCAAATGAAGAAATAAAATCTTAAAAAAAAAAAAAAAAGAGAGGGAGAGGGAGAGCGCGTGTGCGCAAGGGGGGCATGGGGACACACAGGGAGAGGGAGAGAATCTTCAAGCAGACGCCCCCTCCTGAGCATGAAGCCCCACACAGGCTCCATCTCATGACCCCAAGATCACACCAGAGCTGAAATTAGGAGCTGGACACTCAACCGAATGAGCCACTCAGGTGCCCCTACGTAGCGTTCCTTTTTTTCCCCCCTCTTTCAGAAAATGTTTATAGACATCTTTTTAAATGAAAAAGTATGGTTTTGGCTTTAATTTACATTGCATTCCTTCTTAAACTTACACCTCATGGGGGCGCTTGGATGGCTCAGATGGCTAAGCGTCTGCCTTCGGCTCGGGTCATGATCTTGGGGTCCTGGGATGAGTCCTGCGTGGGGGCTCCCTGCTCTGGGCTACCCCCTCTGTGGGGAGTCTGCTTGTCCCTCTCCCTTTGGCCCTCCCCCTGCTTGTGCTCTCTCTCTTTTTCTAATAAATAAATAAAATCTTAAAAAAAAATTCAAACCTACAGTGAACAGATTCACTAACTGTTAATGCTGAGATTTTTCCTGTTTTCAAAGTTTCAAATGATACCCAAGTACATTGCTCTAAATGTGATATTTCTCTAAATTCAAGTTCCATATATGTAATAGATTACTAAGCTTAGGACATGGTTGGTAGAACAAGCTTGTTTTTTCCGCACTTCAAAGTTCTGCCATCCTCTATCTTGATAACTTGACATTTTCTTTTACCTATGGAAATGCTATCCATCTTTCATGGATAGTTCCCCTGCCATTTCCAATCATAGTACTCAATCCTTTTTCTAAACTTCTTTACATTTAAGCTTACCCTTTTGTGTGTATATATATTTCTTTCTTCATACCTAGAATGAAGGGAATCTGAGGGCAAGACATGTGGGAGATTCTTTGCAATCTCCATGATACCCAGCACTGTCACACATCTAATAGGGCCTGGATATATATTTAATGAGTGACTGAATAAACAGTAACTTTCTACAAAAAGCTTTCAGCTATCAAATGCTTGTGTCTTCTCCTCAACCCCCAAATAGGAAGTAGGAGTAAGTGTGGAAAAAGAAAAGTTTTCTCTGAATAAATTAACTGATTTTTAAGTTTGATTTGTATTTAAATTTTAATTCAATTTGGAAATTTTGGGATGTTTAATCTTAGGAATATGCTTGACATGACTAGATAGTGGTTTTTGGTATTGGTTAGTCAGCTATTTTAGATAGCTACCAGTCCTCTTCCCTCTTCTAGGCCCCCAATACTTGCTCAAATATAACTCAACTCACTTGTCAGCATTTATACAAGTAAATACAACCTAGTAGGTGAGAATCTTTTTCTGAGAAGATGCAATAATGAATATGTCATGAATTTTATTCCTTTCTTATTTATCCTGTCAAGAATTTCAAAATAACCAATTCTAAAATAATAAACCAAGAAGGTATTTATTGATGCTAGTCTAAATAGTTCTATGTTAGGTTCTAGGGAAGATACAAAAGTATAAATACTGTCTGGTTCTGAGGAATGTTTGCTGCCAATTATAAAAAAAGGTTTTGGTTTAGAACAAAGAACACGAGGGATAAATTTCTCATTTATTCAGCAGATATCTGTTGACTACCACCTTCAAAGCACTGTGTGGAATTGAGGAGCATGGGGCTAATGGGTGGGAAAGGAAGCTAAGATTTACAAGTTAGGTCCTGACCATCTAGCAGAGAGAGAAAAGAATCATACAGATAACTACAAAGAACTGTCACATGAGAGGACACAAGGCTCTAGGGTTCAGATCAGAACAGATCATGCCTGGTTGGGAAAAACCCCGGGAAGTATCTGAGAAGAGGTAGGTACAGACTGAATTCTGAAGGACTGGGGTAAGGAAGGTTCGATGACTATCTCTTTTTTTTTTTTCCCGTCCCTGAATTGTTCACCAAGAAGAAGATAGACAACTTCAAATGTGTCTACATCAAAAATTCTTGCTATGTCATGACATACTGACCTGCAATTATTGACTTCATATACTTTCAGCTGCATAGCAATGATTGTGCACAAAAGCTCAGATCTTCAGAAAAAATACAGTGATATTAATGCATCCTGCAAGAAATGTGGAGCATGGACATGAGAGAAATGTATCAGTAGACACTACCTCCTCAATTTCTCTATCTCTTCATTCTCCTTGTCACTACTCTAGGCATTCATCAACTAGATGAAATTATCACAACTGCCTCTTTCACAACACTATTTCTCTTTGGTCTCTCCTCCCACCACCATGCACCATATCGCTTCAGGGGTAATCTGTCTAGCATGCAAACACATTCAATTGTCTTTTTCCTGCAGGATAGATCCCTTAAGGTGGCACATCTGTCTATCCTGGTTCTCCATAGACCACACTGCCCTGAAAATGTCACATACTTGCAGTCCTCTGTGTATGCTATTCTTTTTGTCAGAAATACAGTTTCTTTTCTCTGAGGGGTACTGCTACCATCCTTCAAGTGCTCTTTCTCCAGTGTTCCCACTCTATTGTTATCCTTAGTACAGTTATTGGTATGTCTGTCCCCTGTACTGGTTTGTAAGCTCCATGAAGGCCAGGGCTTGGTCTCGCCCTTTTTTTTTTGGGGGGGGGGTGTCTCTTTTATCCCAGGGTGCTTACTATTTCTCATCTTTATCTTTTAATTGTCATAAAATCCTACCATTAAAACCAATTCATGGATTTAGACATACAAAGCAAAAAACCACCACCACCAAAACGAAACAAAAAAACAACTAAAGAAAATAAGGCTTATCCAAGCAAACATGTAGCAAATTAAGAAAGTGAATCACTCCTTGGAGTAGATAAAAGTGAACTGTAACAGATGGCAGAGTGAAGACAAAGTCTTCAACTCTATTCAATTATATCAAATTTTATTTCTTTTGTTAACAAGGAGAATGACAGAATTTTTAACAAACCTCTAGAAAGAATTATTAAACAGATGATTTGTTAGTACTTAGATAATGTTGTGGTGGTGATCAATGGGATTAAGCGTGGATATACCAAAACCAAACTGTGCTATGGACAACTCCATTTCCTTTTCAACATGGCTATTAAATTACAGATTAAGGGAATAAAGCAGACATAATTTGAACTCCAGCACGGTTTATGATGAGGTCTTTTAAAAGTCATTCAAAAAACTTAGGAAGTCAAGGCATAAATTGAGGGTCATATGCAGATTCTCTTTGAATGCTGGTGCTGTGCCAACCAATTGCATCTCTGAGGTGAACATATCATTCTTTGTTTACCCCCATTAACAACTTCTTCCTATTCTGCTCAGGCATATACACGATCAAAACTCTTGGAAGTCTTCTTCCTTTATTACTGTCAATGGCACTGGCCCAGCGCTAAAATAAACACAGCAGCCTGGCAGTTATAAATTCGACTTTTATGTATGTGGGGAAGTATTATTTATGACCAATGAGATTGTAAAAAGTAGGGTCCAAAAGCAAACTGCGCTATGGAAAAACCTCAATTTGAGTGTCTCCTTGTGGGCAAGAGGGAGAATTCCAGGCTGGATGATAGAGAACTCAGTCTGGTAGATGCACAATAAGCTCAATAAGCAGATTTTAGCAGATTTTGGTGTAAGACCAAGTAAATTAAGGAGGCACAAAAAAGCTCTTCTCTGGGATAATGTGTGGATTAGTCCTGTCTTTTTCAACATTTTATCAATGACTTAAATGGAAGACATAAAAGACATGCTTATCCAAGCGGCAGGTGACAAAAACCTGGATAGTTTACACAGGAGTCAGAAACTAAGAATAAAAAGATCTAAACAGGTCAAACCGTATGTTAAAAGAAATAATACAAATTTATCAGGAAAAAAACCCCACCTACATTTAGGCTCAAAGCATATAATTTTCCCAAGTTGGAGAAGACCTAGCCTAAAGGTAGCAATACAGTGCTTTTTGAACGGAAACTATTAGAAAAATGAAATATATACAAAGAAAAGTACATAGATCATCACTGCGCAGTTTGATGAGTTTTTAAAAAGTCAACAAGCTCAAATAACAACCATCTAGAACAAGATACAGAATATTGCCAGAACCCCAGAAATCTCATTTCTGTTTCCTCCCAGTCACAGCCATCCTCCCAAATGGAACCACTATTCTGACTTCTACTTCTATATAATAGTTTTTTCTGTATTGTGACTTATACAAATGGAATCATACAGTACATGCTCTTTTGTGTCTTCTTTAACATCATGTTTGTGAGATCATATGTATCGCTCATTATTCTTTTTAATTTTGCTAATATATAATATTCCATTGTATGAATACACCACAATTTATCCGTTCTATTACACACGAACTTTCCCCCCAAGAATCCTGTGTTTAAATACAGCTTAAGAAGTGATAGTTGTGCAGTGTGACAAAGTGGCAGCAAAGACAGAGTTTACATACTTTCTTTGCCTAAGTATGCCTTGGGAAAACAAGCGCATACATTGAATTGGCTTCCATGATGTGACTTCACATTCTGATGCTCTAAAAATGGCACAGAAAAGTGAATATGGGGGCGCCTGGGTGGCACAGCGGTTAAGCGTCTGCCTTCGGCTCAGGGCGTGATCCCGGCGTTATGGGATCGAGCCCCACATCAGGCTCTTCTGCTGTGGGCCTGCTTCTTCCTCTCCCACTCCCCCTGCTTGTGTTCCCTCTCTTGCTGGCTGTCTCTGTCTCTGTTGAATAAATAAATAAAATCTTAAAAAAAAAAAAAAAAGAAAAGTGAATATGTTCATACTATGTTACTGAAAGTAGTTATCTATAGGAAAAGGTACTTAGTTCCTGGATTATAGTATTTTCTTGTTTTGTAAAAATTGGCCCATGTACTTAGCATTATTTGAACCTATATTTAAAGATGCAAATTATTTGCTTATAATTTGTGTCAACAGATGGTCTACATAAAACATAGCCTCGATACTTTACAAAATCAAGAATATACTATTTCAAACAAGATGAAAATAAAAACTCAAGTTTTTTCTTTAACACAAACTCATTTCTTGCCATTAAATTTCATGTCAATATATGCAGCACTTAATTTTAAGCATTTTAAGATAAACTGTATTGCCACTCACTGTTTTAACAAAAATGTATTACTTTCTACTGGGTCTACTAAATGCCCTTATAATAAACATCTTCACAAAAAAGAACAACCCTAGGGGCACCTGGATGGCACAGTCAGTTGAGCATCCAACTCTTGGTTTTGGCTCGGGTCATGATCTCAGGGTCATCAGACAAGGCCCACATCAGGCTCCCTGGGGGAGTCTGTTGAGATTCTCTCTCCCTCTTCCCCTGCCCCTCCCTGCTCACTCTCTCTCTCTAAAAAATAAATATACCTTAAAAAAAGAGAAAAGGATGACCCTACCCTCCAGGTATATCTAATTCTGTGGGAGAGAATGAGAACATGCACGCACATACACGCGCACACACACATTCTCTCTCTCTCTCTCTCTCTCGCTCATTTTGAACAACTTTTCAATACTACAAACCAACAAAGAAGAAACAAGACTTCAGAAGTGTTAAAGATATGACAAGATAAATGAATATTCACTTGCTTCATCAAACCTACTATTTGTCAGGTACTACAAGATCTTTGCTCTCATAGAGCTTAGAGTCTAATGTGGGTAGGTAGAAAATAAACCAACCAACAAATAGGTAAAAACGTCAGACTTTGAAAAGTTTCAGGAAAGAAATTATCTGATGTGATAGAAAATAACCAATGTGGAACTATCTATATAAGGTCAAAAAACGCACCTCCCACTAGAAGATACTAAAGATGAGGCCTAAAGAATGAGGTGTTGGCCACATGAAGAAATGGATCAAACATGTCTCAGGCAAAGGGATCGAAAAATCCTAAGGTCCTGAGGATGAAAAGGAGACCAAGGAGAGCTGCATTGTGGTGAGGCTGGTGGAGAGACCACGAGGGCCTTGGAGGCCATTGAAGTTTGGATTTTATTCTAGGTACAACGGGAAGCCACTAAAGATTTTAAGTGGGCAATCATTGACAGTGCAAAATTAAGGCAATGTTGGAGACTGTTAAACTTCCTCTATCTATAGGCATAAGTGCTAAATTCCTGAGAGTTTAGTGTTACCAAAAGTTACATGGTTCGAAAGTATAAAGAACATAGGTTTCTATAAAGTTTCTTTTTAATAAGAAAAAGGCTAACCTTCAGACACATGAAAAGATGTTATTCTTACTCATAATGAGACAAATGCAAATAATTAAACAATATTTCCTATCAGATTGTTAAAGGTCAAATATTTGGTGTGCCACACAGCACTGGTGAGGAAGTAGGGAAAAGGCAGGTGCATATAAGTTGGGAGTATAACTTGGTACAACTTCTTTGAAAACAGAGAAGGTTTGGGAAAAAAACTATTAAAACCGAAAAGGCATATAGCCTTTTTTCCTAGCAATCCAATTCTAGGAAATTACCCATTACACAAATTCACAAAGACAGTATGTACAAATATACTCAGTGAAGCACTGTTTATGATGGCAAAAGATTGGAAATAACCTATACATCCATTGTTGGAAACCTGGTTCAATGATTATGTTATATTCATCCAATAAAATATTATATAGTTATAATGAAGCTGATCTACATATACAAATACAGGACAATCTTGAAGATGATAAGTGAAAAGAGCAATTGTAGAAAAAAGAATGTCTTTGGAGGTGAATTAAAATGCCAGGCAACAAGAAGGAAGACTTAATTTTACTGTATACCTTTTGTGCTGTTTGAATTTTTTACTGTGTGTATTTATATATCACCTACTTAAAACTATTTAAAAATAAAATAGTCTGGGGCTGCCTGGATGGCTCAGTTAGGCTAAATTTCTGGCTTTGGCTCAGGTCATGATCTCAGGGTCCTGGGATCGAGCCCTGCATCAGTCTCCTTGCACAGTGGGGAGTCTGCTTCTCCCTCTCCTTCTGCCCCTCTCCCCAACTCATGCGTTCTCTCTCAAATAAATAAATAAAATCTTTAAAAATAAATAGTCTGAAGAGGGAAGTTTAGAGTGATACAGGCCTACCTCAAGAAACAAGAAAAATCTCAATTAAACAATCTAACCTTAAATGCAAAGGAATTTGTTAAAGAAGAACAAAGCTCAAAGTTAGTAGAAGGAAAAAATAAAGATCAAATCAGAGATAAATGAAATAGACTAAAAAAACAATAGATAAGATCAATGAAGCTAAGAGCTAGTTCTCTGAAAAGATAAATTAATAACCCTTTAGCCAGATTAATCAAGGAAAAAAAGAGAGAGAACTCAAATAAAGCCAGAAATAAAAGAGAAGTTATCACCAACACCACAGAAATACAAAGAACTATAAAAGACTCTACAAAAAATTACACAGCAACAAACTGGATGAATTAGAAGAAATGCATAAATTCCTAGAAATATGCAATCTTCTAAGACTAAATCAGGAAGAAATAGAAAATCTGGACAGACTGATAACTAATACCAAAATTGAACTGGTAATAAAAAAACTCCCAACAAACAGAAGTCCAGGACCATATGGCCTCACAGGTGAATTTTACCAAATACTTAATAAAAAGTTAATACCCATCCTTCACAAACTATTCCAAAAAACAGAAGATGAAGGAATGTTTCCAAATTCATCCTATGAAGCCAGCATTATTTTGATACCAACACCAGATAAAGACAGTACAAAAAAAAAATTACAGACCAATATCTCTGATGAACACAGACACAAAAATCCTCAACAAAATATTAGCAAACCAAATTCAACAATACCTTAAAAGGATCATTCACCATGGTTAAGTGGGATTTATTCCAGGGATGTAAGGACTGTTCAACATCCACAAATCAATCAATGTGATATACCACATTAACAAAATGAAGGATAAAAATCACATGGTCATCTCACTAGATGTAGAAAAAGTATCTGACAAAATTCAACATCCATTCATCATAACAACTTTCAATAAAATGAGTATAGCGGGAACATATCTCAACATAATAAAGGTCATATATGACAAACCCAGAACTAACATTATACTCAATGGTAAAAAGCTTTATTAAGGCTCTAAGATTAGGAACGAGACAAGGATGTTCACTCTTACCACTTTTATTCAACATATGTAAGTCCTAATCACAGCAATCAGACACAAAAGAAGAAATAAAAGGCATTCGTATTGTTAAGGAAGTAAAACTGTCACTAGCATGACATATACTATATATAGAAAACCCTAAGGACACCAGCAGAAAACTATTAGAACTGATAAATGAATTCAGTAAAATACAAAATTAATATAGAGAAATCTGTTGCATTTCTATACACTAATAACAAAGTAGCAGAAAGAGATATTAAGAAAACAATTCCATTTATAATCGCATCAAAAAAATAAAATACCTAAGAATAAATTTTACCAAGAAGGTGAAAAACCTGTACTCTGAAAACTGTAAGACATGATAAAAGAAACTGAAGATGACACAAACAAATGGAAAAGATATATCATGACTGTGTGTTGAAAAGAATACTGTTAAAATGTCCGTACTGCCCAAAGCAATCTACAAATTCAATGCAGTCCCTATCAAAAAATACCAACAGTATTTTTTACAGACTAGAAAAAAATTCTAAAATTTGTGTGGAACCACAAAAGACCCTGAACAGCAAAGGCAATCTTGAGAATAAAGAACAAAGCTGGAGGTACCACAATCCCAGATCTTAAGAAATATTACAAAGGTATACTAATCAAAATGTTACAGTACTGGCACAAAAACAGACACATATTATCAATGGAAGAAGACAGAAAGCCCAGAAATAAACCCATGCTTATACAGTTAACTAACCTACAACAAAGAAGGCAGAATATACAATGGGGAAAAGAAAGTCTCTTCAATAAATGGTGTTGGGAAAACTGGATAGCTACATACAAAAGAATGAAACTAGGCCACTTTCTTTTACTATACACAAAAATAAACTCAGAATGGATTAAAGACCTAAATGTGACACCTGAAACCACAAAAATGTTAAAAGAAAACGGGCAATAATCTCTTGGACATTAGGCTTAGCAACATATTTATGGATATGCTTCCTAAAGTAAGGGAAACAAATGCAAAAATAAACTACTGGGACTACTCCAAAATAAAAAGCTTTCGCACATGAAGGAAACCATCAACAAAACAAAAAAGCAACCTAGTAAATGGGAGAAGATATTTTCAAATGATATACCCAATAAAGAGCTAATATCCAAAATACATAAAGAACTCCTACAACTCAACACCAAAAAAACAAACAACCTGATTAAAAAAATGGGCAGAGGACCTGAATAGACATTTTTCCAAAGAAGACATACAGATGGCTAATAGACACATGAAAAGATGTTCAACATCACTCATCATCAGGGAAATGCAAATCAAAACCAGAATGAGATATCACACCAGTAAGAATGGCTTCTATCAAAAAGACAAAAAATGTGTTGCCAAGGATGTGGAGAAAAGGGAACTCAAGTTCATACACTTTTAATGCAAATGTAAACTGATACAACCACTGTGGGAAACAGTATGGAGGTTTTTCAAAAAATTAAAAATAGAAATACCATATGATCCAGTAATTTCACTACTAAGTATTTACCCAAAGAAAATGAAAATGCTAATTTGAAAAGATAAATGCACCACTATGTTTACTGCAGCATTATTTATAATAGCCAAGTTACGGAATCAACCCATCGACACATGAATGGATAAAGAGGTGTGTGTGTGTGAAATGGAATATTACTCAGCCACTAAAAAGAATTAAATCTTGCCGCTTGTAACAACATGAATGGACGCAGGGCTATTACAGTAAAGTGAAATAAGTTAGACTGAGAAAGACAATTGTCATTATGACTTCACTTATGTGTAAAATCTTAAAAACAAAGCAAATGAATGAATGAACTCTTAAATACAGAAAAAAAACTGGTGGTTGCTAGAGGGGAGGAGAGTGGGCAGATAGGCAAAATACACAAAGGGGATTAAGAGGTAAAAATTTCCACTTATAAAATAAATAAGTCAGTGGGATGAAAGATATGGCACAGAGAATATAGTCAACACTGTAATATCTTTGTATGGTGACAGATGGTGACTACACTTATGGTGAGCATTTTGTAATGTATATAAAATGTTGAATCACTATGGTGTACACCTGACACTAATACTATATGTCAAGTATAATTCAATAAAAAAAAAAGGTTGGTTTTAAAAGCAAACCACTATAGAAGAGATGTTGTTTTAAAGTGTGAAAGGAAGAAAAAATGTGGAAATGAAGAAAATAGGTGCAAAAAGTTGAAATAAACATATTGCTTTATGTATTATTTCCTTGTTGTATAAACTATTGTGTATAAATCTATAGGGATAGAGTTTAAAATAAATTAGCGGCCATGTATAAGAGAAATATAAATATATAATATACCGTACATATATAGGTTTACAATTTTGGAGATGCCCAAACAAAAAACCTTATTTAACCTAATTCTCCACAAAAACAAAAGCAAAAATGGATGTTTCCCATCAACTACAGAAAAGAATGCAAGGGGTCATCTAAAGTATGGCTGTTGGCAATAAACCAGATTGCTGTGTTTTTAGCAAAGATTGCTTCACAGCTTAGCTACCACAGCTATAAAGAGTTGGGGCACCTGGAATGGAAATCAGGAGGCTAGGAGTTCTAATCCTGACCCTGGCACTTATTAGCTATGTGATCCTAATCACATTACTTAAAAGTTTCAGTTTCCTTGATAATGAAACCTACCTCTCAGAGGATCAAGTGAGATAATGAATGGAAAATTATAGTATAATGTTAGCATAAAATACTAGGCATTAAAAAATACAGTATGATGTCTAATATACAACTCTCCATAACCACCAAAATGTCAGTAGAATTTGAAGCTAAAACAAAAGGTTCAAGGAGAGCTTAAAGAAGGAAGGGCATTTAGTCCATTCCCTTGCAGGAGTAATTACTTTGATTTATTTTAGGCCTTACTTAGGCACTTGTGGGAAGAGTAATTTATTTGACTTGGTATAATTGTTCATGCTTTTATGATTTATTAACAGATGAGTCTTTTTAAAATAAGAATATGATATTTTGTGAGGCATTACTGTGTACTCTTGCATGGAAAATAACCTCCAATCCCCAAACACCAAGCAGATAATGAAAAAGAGAAAACGTGCGTTTTCTTAATCTTTTCAATTATCAGTCTTTCCCTTGGGAAACCCATTACGGAAATTTTTAGCTCCAAAAACTCAGTTTTGGTTTAAAATTGCATATTTCTGTGGGTGAGGTCATTTATTTTAGAGTTTTAATCCCCAAACCTGTATCTTTAGTTCACATCACTCACTTGAATTCCAGATCTGTAAAGCTGCCTAATGAACATTTCCCACCCAAATGTCCTATAGGTTCCTCATAGGAAGCATGTCCCCCCAACCCCTCCTGGCCTTGGTTACTCAGAGTAGAAACTGGAGAATTCTCATAGATGTCTCTAATCAGTTACCAATGGATACCAACACTACTGCTAAAATAGTGCTTCTCTAAACAAACAAACAAAAAGCAGAATCAGACTTATAGATATGGAAAACAAACTGATGGTTGGCAGAGGGAAGGCAGGATGGCTGAAGGGGAGATTAAGATACAGTCTTCCAGTTATGAAATGAACAAGCCATGGGAATAAAGGCACAGCACAGGGAATGTAAGAGCATTGTGTGGTGACAGATGGTAGCTACACTTGCGTTGAGCATACTACCATCCTATATAAAGAAGCTGAATCATTATATTGTATACCTGAAACTAACATAACATTGTGTGTCAACTATATTCAAATAAAAAAAAAATTCTGCTTCTCAACCACAGGTGATCTCCCTAGGGCCTCCAGAGGACATTTGACAATATCTGGAGACATTTCTGTTTGTCACAAACTGGGGGGTTGAGAGTGGGGGAGAAAGCCTATTATTGGCACCTAGTGGGTAGAGGCCAGAGATGCTGCTATGCATCCTACACTGAAAAGGGTATCCCTCCACAAGAGTGAATTATCTTGCCCGAAATATCAATCATGCTGAAATTGAGGAATCTTGTTCTATCATTTCTTGAATGTAAACTCTGCAAGAAGAGGCATTTCTATACATTCAGTATCTGGTCGGTGCATGATACACACATATTTACTGAATAAAAATAAAAAAAAAGAATTCATATATCATTCTCCTTGTCTTTTTCCCGACGCTCAAGTCTCCATTCTTTTCTAGCCTGGACTATTGTATAAGTCCCTGCCTGTTCTCCTTGTCTACATGGTCCCTGGGTCTGTCTTATTGATCTTTATATATCAAGGCCTAGAAAGCATATGGGCTCAATAAATCTTTGCTTTATAAATTGGCCTTAACACAGACATTTTAAATAGCAACTAATAAGAACTTATAGTGCTTTTTGGCAAGTTTCTGCTAACATACTAGTATCATAAGAAAAATGTATCTGATTGCTTAGAATAGTTACACCTGTTATGAATTAGTGTAGCTATCTGATGCTAGGTCTAGTTTATTCATAATCTTTAACTTTTGTACGACTTTGCTCCTCCTTATTTTCTACAGGGGAAGACCTGCATAATGCTTGCAAAGGCCAGTTGATAATATCTTCCCCTAACTCAGTGACAAGCCATGATTACATACTGACTACGATCTTGGCCAACTGGGAATTGAGAACATTCCTTTCTCCCTAATTTTTCCTTGGACCTGCTTAAGCAAATCTCTAAGAGGCTGCTATCTTATCAAGAGATCCAGATCCAACTCTATGGAAAAAAAATCAAGGAAACTTGATCATTTGCCATAAAGGAGTTGATATTTGGCTGGTAGTCTTAAAAATTAACTCAGACCTCCCCGTTCTATGCAACCTGGAACAAAATAGCATCAGATATAGCTATCCAAACAAGTAATACTTTTAAATAAAGTAGAGATTATTATCATTTTTTCTTACATGTAGAATACCATTTCCCCACCTCATTTCTCAACTGGATGATAGAAAATAATTTGTTTTAAAATTTACAGACACTTAATCAACACAAGCTGTTTTTTCTATGTCTTGATCTGTTCTCATTAGGGGCTCTTTTCTACAAGGTTAAGAAAATTGCAAATTTGAAGCATCTTCTGGCTCAGTTGTGCAGAAGTTTCCCTCTTCACAAGACTATTCCTTTAACACTGCCTTATTGTCCCTCAACCTTCTGTGACTCATGGCGTTTCTCTGAGCTCCTAATGTTCCCTACTTTCTGGAAATAGTGGATCCCTGCCCTTTGATGTTTGGGATCCTGAAGATTTCATTTTGAAGCCACCCGACACTTTTCTCTTCAGAAAACCCTTGTGAGGGAAGAGTGTCACTTGTTTAAATCTGGGAAACTTTCTTTGGAGAATTCACCTCTCTCTTTGATAAGTGAGTTGCCATCTTCCCCTGGCTGTGACAGCAAGAAAGCTCCTCATTTTCCAAATATCTGAATGTCTCACTCCAATCTTCTTTGTTCATTGACACTCCCCTCCCCAATAGAGAAACAGCCGTTGTGAAGGAATTTAGGTCTGCCCATTCCTTTCAGTTATGCTGACAGTAATATCAACAAATACCAAGTCCCATATGGAGTAAGGTCACAGAGAAAGGAACTCCAGAGTATGAAGGAACGCTGCAAAATACTTGTTTGAGATCTCCAGTTCTATGGCAAGACTCTGATAGGGCTGTGTGAGTAGATTATCAGAGAGGCTGATTATATACCAACTCCATCAGAGATTGGGCAAACTCTGATCCAACCCAAATAGATTAAGATGTCTTGGGCAATAAACATTTCAGAGAAAACAATGATAAACTAAAGGTCTTTCGCCAAAGTCTGGGACTGCATTAGACTACAGAAAACTAGAGAGAAAGCTCCTCATAAATTATGATGTATTTGAACTTCCTGTCAGCCAAATGACTGATTCCCTTTTAGTTTACTGGCATATATAATTTGGTTTAGAACAAATAAAGTTGGTATTCCTTGCCATGAAAACAAATAAATAAAATCCAATCCTTCTTCTTAGTAATTCTTAAATTGGTAATAGTTGGGGGGGGGTTGGACACACAAATGGATACAACGTGTATTGTTTTAAAAGCAGGAAGATAATGGCCACCGTTATGATCTATTTTTACTCATCACATTCATTTTGAAATTTCACACAACATTAAATTATAGCAGGGCATTTTAAAATGGTTTATCGCAAAGGAGAATAGACTAAAAAAGAAAACTTACTGACTCATGAGATACAAGTAATACTGTAGCCCAGTCATGACACTGAGGATAAAAGGCTGTTCTGACAGTGATTAAGTGTGAAAATGACCTGTGAAATAGGAAGTAACTTCTCTTTTGCTTAGGGCTAACAAAATCCAGAAATCAGTTACTTACTGTTCAACACAGTATTAATACTTCAGTGTCTGTGAAGTAGGAATACGCTGGAGAAAAGCGCCAGGTGCCTCTGGAAAAAGGATACTTGCCAAAACTGAAAGACAGGCACTTGAAATCTCCTCCTGACATTCCTTCCTCCTTGTATCATCAATTTCATCTCCCTCCCCAAAAACCTGGTTTAGAGAATGATCTGATATAATTAACTTATACCAGAGTGTAAAATCTAAGTACAAGTGTTTCTTCTTCCAGGGACATGAGCAATTTAAAGCTTCTCCACAACTGGGGTACGAAAAGTTCAGTTTAGAACTGAATTTGGTTTCCAGTTTTGCTACCTACCTTCTATGTGACCATGCACCACTTGACCTCCATGAGTCTCAGTTTTCTAGTCTACAAATGGGGGTGATGGTAGTAATGAATACTGTCTTTATGGCAAACTAGTATGGATTAAATTAATTCAACATCTTTTTACTGAATGCCTACTAAATCTCCAGGCACTGTTCTAGGTGCCAGGAATTTAGGAGTGACATCAAGATGGACAAAGTCTCTGTGCTCACAGAGTTTACATGCTAACTGAAGAACAGAAAACATAATAAACCCTTAGATAAAGAAATATATAATGCCAGGAGGGAGAAGTGCTATGGGGAAAAATTAAGTACGGTGGGTGTGGTGGGGAATTTCACAGGGAGCAGAAGGTGGTTGGGAGTTGTCACCCCAGAGCTTCTCTGAAAAGATAACATTTGAGCAGATACCTAAAGTGACAAATGGAGTGAGCCACAAGAATTTTAGGTAGAGGAAAACAATGAAAACAGAAGGAAGAGCAAATGAAAGGCTCTGTGGAAGAAACATGCTTAGAGTACTTGAGTCAAGAGTGACAGTGATTTTGAAAAGGATATTGTGAACAGGGTTTTATGTGTTTTTTATTCAGTGAGTTGGGAACTGCTGAAAAGCTTTAAGCAAAGAATGGACATACATGACTTACATTATAAAAGGACCATTTGGTAGAGGGGTGTACACGGCAGAAGGGATAAGGCAGAAGCAGGAAGACAAGACAGGATACTTCCACAATAATTTGGGGAAAGGGAGCAACTGATGGTGGCTTGGGCCAGAGTGTTTGTTACTACAGAGAGATGATGAGAAATGGTTAGATTCTAGATTTATTTTGAATATTTATCTTGAGTCAGTGAACCTGGGTCTGGCTAGGCTGTGAGAGAAGTTAAGGATGACTGCAAGTTTTTAACTTTAGAAAAATGGAATTCTCACTCATTGAGAGGGGGAAGCCTGGAGGAGCTCGTTTGGCAGGAGTGGGATGGGGTTGTGCAATCAATAGTTTGGTTTTGGACCAAGGAAGTTTGAGGTGACTGTTGGGTGTTAAACTGGAGATACCAAAAAGGCAAATCAATAGGTATGAAAGTACTTAATCCTCAGCCAGGCTTCATATGAACAAATGAACTCAGGTTAAACAAGTTAGTTCATGTCACTCCAGGACAACTATGTATTCTACCCCCAAGGCCAGAACAAATGAGTGAGAAGTTGCATTTACACATGTAAACAATTGCTCTTTATGAAAATACTGAGATACGCCATCAACTTTCTTCTTTGAACAGCAGAAATAGAAACCACCATAAAAACAAGTAAATAATAACCTAATTTGAATAAAAAGTAGATCTCCTTATTGAACTTTTGTTATAGATCTCTCTCTGGCTTTTAAATGCTGAACATCACTGCTTCTTACTATAACTAATTAGCTACTGTATTCATGATTAGCCTTGACCTGTCAATTAAAGCTTAAAATCTAATGATAATAAAATAAAAATTCTGAAAATCTGATGGACCTAAATTACCTATTTCATTGTCTGAAAGCAGTTAAGACCTTTCCCATTTAATGACATTTCATTAGTAAGCAAGTCACGGTAAGATTTCATAAAAAAATTAAACAAAACCATAAAACATAAAATACACTCCGAGGTGATCTCTAAGATTTATTTTCAAATATATTTGATAAAATTTGTTATGAAAAACTATATTAAATAAGCTTTTAGATATTAATATTAAAGAGCTTTCCTTTTCTCACACAAATACTTCTACATATGTATGCAAATTTTTAAACATTTTAGGCACAACTTTTATTATTCCTTTTTGGAAAATACCTACTGGCAGATATCATCTTGCCATTACCAAAGAAAACAATGTTTTCCAGTAATAGATATGAACATATAGCATGTTTGACTTGTGCATGGGCTGCCTGAAACACTAAAATAACAAACAAATTTCATTTTCCTACCTACTTACTCTTAAATCTGTTTAAAATGTCTGCTTTTTGGTGCCGAGGTGGCTCAGTAGGTTAAGGGTCTGCCTTAGCTCAGGTCATGATCCCAGGGTCCTGGGATTAAGCCCTACATCAGGCTCTCTCCTCAGTGGGGAGTCTACTTCTCCCTCTCCCTCTGCCCCTCCCCCTGGCTCATGTGCACACACGTGCGTGTTCTCTCTCTCAAATAAGTATCTTTAAAAAAATAAAATGCCCACTTATTTTTTTTTTATAAAATATCCAGATCCATGGGGAGATAGAAAAAGCCAAATTATGAATAGGCTACCTCTATGATTCCTACTGTAAAAACAAAGATCTACGTGTAATCTAATGTGACTTAGCTTGCATGTATGTCATTAGAATCTCTGAGACACAAAATATCAGACACAAGGCGTCACAATATTTTCAAAGTGTTTTTAGTAGGAAAAAAATAACAGAAATAAAACAATATAGAAATAAAACATTCTATTATTTTGCTTCTGATTTTTTCAAGTATGCTTATTAATTTTATTTGGTGTGTAACTTTCAAGAAAAAACACTTCCATATTACTCACAAAAAGAGAAATAACTGGGACAATGGTATATGTGAAAACTTCCACATCTCACTGGTAGTCAAATAAATATAAAGTAAAGCAACCATGAAATATTACTTCTCATCTCCTGGGTTGGCAAAGATTAAAAAGGACTAGGAATTCTCAGAGCTGAGCAGAGTGAAGGGAAGTACTGTACTATTACTATGTTGATGGCCATGATGTCAACTGCTAAAATTTTTCTGGAGGACAATTTGTCAGCCTTTAATAAAACTCTACAAATATGCATAAACCCATCTATCCAGAAGCTTTATGGCAACAAATTCAGCCTCAGGAAATAATTATGTAAGTATACAAAATATGTAATTAAAAGGATGTTCATCACATCACTGATTATAACAAAAATACTGGCAACAGCTTATGTCCAATAACAGGAAATTGAATTTGGTATATTTATATAATGGAATACTGTGGAGCCTCAATAATTCTAATGCAGTTATATATTTATTGGAAAATACAGAGTGCTGGGTGAAAATAGAATATTAGGTAAAAAGTAATCCTAAAACCAGGGGGACTATGGCCCAATATTTATGTATATATTTGTGTGTATGCATATAGTATATTTAAACGCAGAGAACAAAATCTCAAAAGAGATATACAAAATGGCATGAATAATTAATTTTGGAGTTAGGATTATTGGTAATTTAAAATTTTCCCTTTTGCTTATCTCCAATTACTTTTTATTCTGTAACAAATATGTAGATTTTGTAGAGTTAAAAACATTAAAGTAATTTATGTATCAGACTTATAAAAAAAGTGTAGGTTTTGAGCACAGGAGTAATTATCTGTAATTTGAATAAGAATATGTAATCCCCCAAAAGATATAAAGCAATTTCTACTTTATAAAGAGATATCTGAATTAGAACACTAAAATATCTGTCAATAATGAAAGAAATACAGTTATCAAAAAACTTGGGGATATACCAGTAATTTATTCTTTTTCCTTTTCTTTTTTTTTTTGGGGGGGGGCCATATGTTATTCCTAGACAGTTTCATTAAATGAATATTTTCCCTGAGAAATAATATTATCATTGATGGTTAAATATTCACCTAAAAACCTGGCATCAGATACTTTAGACACAGTTAACAATGTCATACAAACAAAACTCCTGTAGATTTAGTAAAAAGAGGCCTAAACGTATTGATTATATAAGAAAATCAATGTGCTAAGAATTGTACTGATACGGCACTTGCAAGTGTAACAAGTACTTGACCTATTTAAAACTAGTATGCTAAATTTAGTGAACATTACATACTCAATTAAAAATTGTTTTCCTTGCCTTATTAAAATTTAGATGAATTTTGGAAGAAATTATTGGAATAGTTCATTTGATTTTGAAAAATTAGCTAGTGGAGTGTGGGATGTTCAAACGAATGAAAGCCTATTTCCAAAAAGTTCCTATGTCTTGAAGAGACATCCAAATCAATCCGCTGACATTTATACGATATACTGGAGCACTACAGTATTTATTTATTTTTTCACATTTTAAGTCATAGAGGTTTTACTGATTTTTTTTTTTTTAAAGATTTTATTTATTTATGTGACATAGAGACAGCCAGCGAGAGAGGAAACACAAGCAGGGGGAGTAGGAGAGGAAGAAGCAGGCTCCCAGTGGAGGAGCCCGATGCGGGACTCGATCCCCGAAAGCCAGGATCACGCCCCAAGCCGAAGGCAGCCGCCCAACGACTGCGCCACCCAGGCGTCCCTATTTATTGATGTTTTTAAACATATAAACATGGCTAAATGGTTTATATGCTAACTTATTTAATCTGAGCATGAGAGCATTTAAAATCCTCACTAAGGATTCCAAGTGTAAGAGTCTGGGAAAAGTTATCTCATGGATCCCATTATGCTACAGACTAATTTTATGGTATGGATATCTGATAACCATTAGATAGCCAAACAGATTGCCAATCAGATTTATTTGTGAACCTCTGGTTTCACCAATCATTCTCTCTAACACCTACTGCTATCGGGGTTCATTCTTCAGAGCATTGGGAAATGTTTGATTAATCAAAATACGTGGCTAAGGTTGATGGAAAAGGATGAGGGTAACAGAGAAAAAAAACCAGGACAACTCCAAATGCAGCCTATTTAGAATAATAGGAAATTAGAAAGGCACAGACAGGGTACTTGAAAACTATTAACAAAAAAAGCCTTTGTTTTAGTTAACAGCTTTCAAGACACCCACAAACTTTCCCCCACTTAGCATATCTGCCTACAAAATCTGGTTTCTAAAACTGATAAATTAGGTGGCGGTAATTTGCTTTCAAAACTTCCCATAGGTTTCTAATAAATGTGCATTTAAATTATGATCTGAGTTACCAAAATTTGATTTTTCCTTTGTCCTAAGAGATTGTTTATCAAATTCATTCAGTGGAGGAACTTATTTTTTTCTGGTACTATTCTTGACAGGTACTAACTCTGTTTTCCGTTTTTTTTTTTTTTTTTAACAGAAATATTGGCAAATATTTACTCTGAGTAAAAGGAAGCCCACTGTCTCAGTAGAGCTATTCAAAAGCAGACTATGCAGCTGTGGGTCAGATTTTCCTCGTAAGAATTAACATCTATTTCCCTGTAACTGACACCCTTCTGCTTCTATTTTTGTCCCATCCAGCCATCCAAAATAAGGCCTGAATCCTAACCCACACCACAGTTCCTAAAACATCTGAGGACAGATATCACATTCCTCCTATGTTCTATTTTTACTAGTGAACATCTCCAGGTTAACTGTGTATAATTCAGTGGAAAATATATGGTCTGTGAAATCAGAAATCAGTAAATGCTTGGTTGTCTATTATTGGAAACCTCTCTAAGCCTCATCTAAGTTTTCTCATCTGCGAAAGGGAACACCCAAGCCTCAGTACGGTGTTTTAGAAAAGAAATGAGTTGGCACAACTGATATCCACTGTAGTGTTTTACCCAAAGAAGAAGTTCAAGAATGTAGATGATTCTCTCCCCAGCTTATTTTTTGTTTTGTTCTTAAAATGAAGAACTTAGGAGTGAATGAAGCACTCCAGATACAGTGCAATTGGTTTAGAGTTCCAAGGATTGTACTTCTAAAAATGTCTCCTTAAGGCTTCAGGAACCTTAAGTTCCCACAGAATTTTAGTCAGCCAAAATCCCACAAATTTTATTTATATGAAAATAAAGAAGGTCTCTCCTATCATGTATCATGATTTCTTTCTGCTTGTCACTGAAATACTATGCATTTAGCTGTGTTAAATTCCATCTTGTTAGGACCATCCTTTCAGTCCACTGAGGCTTTTTTGGAAACTGAATTATTTTATCTAATCTATTAGTTCTCCCTTCTAGCTTTAATCTACACATTTCTGTCATGCAGAACTTGGATAAGCCCACATTTTCTGAGATGTATATTTCAGATGTACAGAACAGCCTATACCAAACTCACAAGCAGCACAACTGCCTGATTGGAATTGTCCCTCCCTTTCCCCACTCTGTATTTCCTTTACTGAAGAGGCTGTCAGAGATAGGTCCTCACATCACCAGTAGTGCAGTAAGTACTCCAGGTGATTTATGGGCTGGTCCCAAGTAGAATGAAAGACAAAAAATTCCATTCCAGTAAAAGGAGAAAATAAATATTAGATGTACTATGGCTTTGTCACTGAAAACCAACCTAATGCAGGTATGGGTGGTCACCAGTGCTACCAGTTCTGTCAGCTTGGATAAAATGTATCATGTAATGTAGAAAGGAATATGGGCTTTGGAGTCAGACTTCCTGGGTTCAAATACAGACACTACTATTTGCTTGCTGTGTAATGCTGGGAAAGTTACTTAATTTCTCTGTGCCTTGGTTTCTTCTTTGGTAAAATTATAGTTATTACTTTTGCTTTGGTAGCAAAACAATATTCAAGCATCAATGGAAAGGAAGGAAGAAAAAAGAGGGAGAGTGAGAGGGAGGGAGGGAGGGGAATTACAGAATTTCATGGTAAAGGTTATTGTCCTATTTTTGCTTTTTAAAACTGTCCATTCCAACCTACAACTCGAGCAAGTTTTACTTCCCTCTGCACGCAAGGTTAAAGTCAGGTCAAATAAGAATTTTTTCTTGGTGGCCAACACAGACTCAGTGTTCTTAGGGTCTTTCCCTTTCCAAAGTGGAGAATAAATTTAAACTCATCAAATGACTGACTTAGAGGCAGTAGAAAGGAACGTGAAGAATTCTTGAAGTATATAATCTTGTCTTAAATAAGTGCAAATTCCCCTATGGTTCATTAGTCATTTATATTAATCAACTATTACAAATACATTTTCACTAAATGTTCTTGGCATCACTTTTAAGTCTTTGTAGGTCACACTTTCCATTCTAGTGCATGTATACGTCATGTGAGTAGCTGAACTGTGGAGGCATCAAAACTCCGTAGCTGGTCCCTGAGACTTGCCTTAGTGGGGCTCCCTCCTCAATTAGTCTGGCAACTGCGCTTTGCTCTGGCTCCAGCTTCAGGCTATGTCTGGTTTTCTGGGTTCTAGTGCTGGCATAGGCCCATTCTCACTCACCTAGTTCCACCCATAATGTGCTGTTTTATGTTATATTATAACATAAACCACAGAAAGGAGACACTGAGAAAGGACGAGAAAAAGCAATGAAATATGAGTAAGGGGACGGGGTAGGGAAATAGCCTATAATTTTTCACATTCTGTTTCCTTTTACATACAATTAGCCCTGGGAAGTTGTCTAAGTTAACAGAATAGACATGCATTCCTAAGATATGTATATTTAAGAATATGTATATGTAAATACATATACAACAATACATATTGCTAAAAATGGATGAATACTTCATACTGACCTTAGGGGGTTTAAACGGATAGTCTGGTGAAAAGGTAATGTCAAGAAAGAACACCCCTCCTTCATAGACAGATCCTGGGGGTCCCAATATAGTTGACCTCCATTCATAAATGTTGTCTCCTTTGGGTCCAGCACTGAAATAAGACATACAAATGAAATGTGCTTAGAGATTATGTAAACCCTGGAATTTAAAAAATTCTATTTATGGTAACAATATATTGAGCAATTCCACAAAAACATAACAAATAGGGTAATTCTATATGATGATTCATTTGTCAATATCGTCAATACTCTATGAAGAAAAGATGCTGGTATTACTTAATGATATAGTCACAGGGTGAAAGAGACAAATTTTTGAAGACAGAAGGGCCACTAGAGAAAAAAAAGGCTAATAAAAAGGAGTCCAATTCCTTTCTTAACAACTGAGAATACAAATGAGGTTCATGGAGATCAGTAAATGTTCATCAACCATAAAACTCAGCTCAAGTATCATATCCCATATCTCAAGCTTCCTCTTTTCTCTCCTTTCAGCCAAAGAATCTCTGCCCCCTCAACCTCTATGTATCATAAGTAGTGTGGTCTATAGAAAACAAGATGTATAATTTCATTTTATAACCATGTTTTTAATTTAAAAATTTTTTTAAGTGAGATCTATGCTCAATGTGGGGCTTGAACTCACAACCCCAAGATCAAGAGTCACATGCTCTACCAACTGAGCCAGCCAGGGGTCCTTAGAACAGTTTTTGAAGTGTTTACCTTTCTGTCCCTCCCTAGAAGTTCCCTGAAGAATAGATTTTTGCTTTGTCTTAGGGCCTAGTAAGTACATGTTTGTTTGACGATGACGGATTAATAGGAAAGCAAGTGAAGCCACACGGCTACTAGTAATAAACATCTGTCCCTGAGGCTCAGACAAACTCACTGAGGAAAATAAGGCCCACATAAGTCAACTGAATTATAATTTCTCGAGTGAACAGAGAACAAAATGAGATTATAATTTAGCTTTTCAGTGTTCTTTTTGCTACATCAGGCTAATACCCTCATCTAGTAGCCATAAATGCCCCTCACACCCTGTAGCATAGTGGGCAACTTTTTGGGGAAGATTTTATTGTCAACAAAAATTTAGCTACTACTCTTTCTTATTTTGAAATTAGTTTATATCTACAAAAACTTCATTGTTAAGCAGTATATAGAAAAAGCATGCATCTTAACTAAGTTGGGATATATTCTGGGAATGCAAGGATAGTTTATTAGAAAATTATTAGTGTAATTTACCTAAGAGATTAAAGTTGAAAAAAATGGATAATCTCAATGGGTGCAGGAAAAGCACTCAAGAGGCTTAATAATAGCCATTCATGATAAAAACACCAAAAACCAAAAAACAACTTTTAGCAAAACTGGAATAGATGGAAACTTCTTTAACCTGATAAAGAACATCTATAAAAAACCTCACAGCAACTAATATATTCAGTGACAAAATATCAAAAGCATACCCTTTAAAACTGAGGAATAAGATAAGGATGCCTACTATACCTACTTCTAATCATTACTGCACTAAAGATCATATTCATTAAGGTATGAAACACACAGGAAGGAAAAAACAAAAGGTATATAGATTGCGATGGAAAAAATAAAAATGAGCATTTGCAGTATGTATGTACACAGAAAAATCTATACACAATTTATTAAGCTTAATAAAAGTTTACAAAGTGGCTAGATTTAAGATCAATATGAAAAGTCAACTGCATTTCAACACACCAACAAAATTAGAAATTATCTTTTAAAATAGCTTTTATAGTAGTACTAAAAATAACAAAAAAACCTATGAGTAAGTTTCATAAAAATATATAAGATTTTAATGGAGGAAATTATAAAACTTATTGAAATACAAAGAGAATTAAATAAATGGAGAGAGATACCACGTTTCACGTTTATGAGTAGGGAGACCCAGCATCCTGTAGATGTCTGATCCAATGCAATTCCAATCAAAAGTCTAACAGTTATTTAAAAAAATGAAACTTGACAACTTGATTCTAAAATGTGTTTGGAAGCTCAAAGAAATCCCTCAACTTTTCCACACGCTTACAGGAATCTGATATATGGCAGAAGTAATGGGGCTAAGAAAACAGTTTTTGTATATGGCAAATAGAGAAACTGGATTTTTACTTCAATAAATATACAAACCTTTGTTGTAGATGGATTAAGCACGTCAATGCAAAAGTCGGAAGTTTTAGAGGTTGCCTAAAGAGACTGACAAGCCACAAACTGAGAAAAGATATTTGGATCATTTAAAATTGACCAAATTCTAGTGTCCAGAGTATACAAATTCCTATGAATCAATAAGAAAAAGACTAGCAACCCCTTAGAAAAGACATAAATTGGCATTTCCAGAAAGAAGTAACAAGAATGGCCAATAAGGCATATGAAAAATATCCAGTCTCATTAAAATCAGGGAAATGAAACTTAGAATTACAGTTCAGTATTACTTTGCACAATGTATAGGCAAAGATAAATGCATGACAAAACCATCAAGTGCTGATGAGGATGTGGAAAAACAAGAACTATACATTGCTGAAGAGTGTTCAATCACTTTGGATAAGAATGTGGATGGACTTATCTAGTTAATCTATTTACTCCTCTATTGCTACATTTCAATTGCATTCCTAGGTACTGTCCCCAGAGAAACTTTTACACATGTGCACCAGAAGACATATACAAGAATGTTCATGGAAACACTATTTTTAATAGCAAAATTGTAAATAACACAAACGTCCACTGACAGAAAAAGGAATAAATGCACCCAAAGGAATACTACATAACAGTGGAAACATACTAATTAACATGGATTAATCTTAAAAGTGTCATATTGAATAAAAAAAAGCGAGTCTAAAGGAATATATACAGTATGATATTATTTTCACCAAGTTTAAAAAGAAGCAAACAAGAAAATGTATTGTTGAGGACAAAAATATATGTGATAAGCAAGAATATGAATGATAACAAAGCTCAGAAGAGTAGTTTCCTGGGTAGAATCAGATGGTGGAGGAGCAGCACACAGGAGATTACTGGTTCTGGTGATGTTCTACTTTTCAGCATGCATGGTGGATTCAGGAGTTACCTGTTTTATTATAGGTCTCATAACTTACTTATGTGTTAGATATGTTCTTATATATGTACCAAGTTTTCATATTAAGAACAAGTATGCCCCAAAAGTCTACTAAAATGCTATATGAGGAAAGCAAGTTGCAACATAAGTACACAGTGTGATCTTATTGTATAGACTAGAAATATAAAAATAGTATTTTATATTGTTTATGGATACATATCTATGTCAAAGTCTTTGAAGAAATGAACTGGAAAGATAGGCCTAAATTCATGACAGTGGTTGTGCAGGGAACAGGAGAAAAGAGGAGTAGGGTGATGGGATAGCTCTGAAGATGGGGAACGAAGAAGAGGTCAATTTTAACTCAGTTTGGATTTCTCTTATTTAAAAAGGATGAAGTGAAAAAAAAAAATCATAGTTAGCCAAGTTTATTGCAAAGTGCTGAAATATACTGAGAAGCAGAGCAAGGGGCCAGAGAATAACATTCCTGCCCCAGGTTACACTTTACCTAACCTCTCCTGAAGCTGACGGTGAGGTACAGACAGAATATATTCAAGCCAGATGACAATAAAGCTTTGGCAACAACAGCCTCTTGTTGCCAGACAAGCTCACTCATTCAGACAAATAATACACACGGTTACACCCTGAGCTATAATTAGACCCAATATGAATAGATAAGTTTATCAGAAGGAAGAACTTAAAAGTAGAGCAAATTATAGGTTTGTAGTTACAACACATCTTCAAGGTAGCTGACAACATTTAGTTTAAAAAATACAGAGAGAACACAGTTATGAAACAATGTGCACAGACATGTTTCCCAAATACCAAGACATAATTTCTCTGAGTCACTTTGAGAAATCTTAAGATGACATTCTAAGAACGGTCATCACAGTTAATTATATAATTTAGGCTAACTGAGGAGTCACCAAATAGTGCCGCCAAGGAAGGACTCAGAAGTACAAGTCAAGAGATACCTCACAAAAGCAGGCAATGCCTGTAAGTTACTTACATTCAATTCATGCTCGTTTTAAATTTTATTTGGCTCTCTGTCAGAATACCGTATTTTCTTCGTTCTCTGAAGTCAGTCAGCTATCTATACAGTTATCAATAATTGAATAAATAACACAGCTAACATTATCACTCTGAGTTGGTTTATACTGTCCAAATATGCCTTTAAAAAAAATACTAGTAGTAACAAACTATCTTGAACACAGCTTGGTGTTTTAAAATGCATCTAAAACTTTTAATACTTCTCAAATATACACAGATTAAGTCTTAGCAGTCTGGCCTCCTCTATCATCTTAGAAGTGAAATGTTGGCACCACCTGCAATCCCAAAGCTTACAGCAGTGGTTCATAAACTACACAGCCCTCTGTCCCACTCCCATTTTGATAGGTTCCAGTTGAGAAATCCTGGAATAAAAGTACAGAACTGTGTTGTACAATATGATAGCCACGTAGCTATTGAGCACCTGAAATGTGGCTACTTACTCAGATATGCTGTAACTGTAAAATATATACCAAGTTTCAATGACAATGCAAAGGAAAGTAAAATACATCACTGCTTTTTGTTAATTACATGTTGAAATAATATTTGAGATATATTGGACTAAAAATATATTAAAACTAACCACCTATTTCTTTTTATCTTTTTTAATGTGGCTCCTAGAAAATTTAAAATTACACATGTGGCTCATATTGTATTTCTATTCGACAATACTGTTCTAGAACAGTGTTGTCTAATAAAACTTTCTGTGATAATGAAAATGTTTTAGTTCTTATCTTTATCCACTATGGTAATCACTAGCCACATGTGGCTTTAAGCACTTGAAATGGAGCTAGCAAGAATTGAGGAAGTGGATTTTCAATTTCATTTGATTTTAATGAATTTAAGTCTAAATAGCTCCATGTGGCTAGTGGTCACATATATTGGACAATACAGATCGAGAGGCTCCAGTAGCCCATAGTGACCAAGTGAGGTTTTTTTTTTTTAATATGTCAGAATTATTTGGATTTATATAAAACAGAAGAATGGGCTTTCATATACTTTGGACCAAAAAAGTGAGAAGCTGAAGCTGCAGACCATTTTACATTTTCAATGATCACTTCCCCCTAAAGTTGACCAAATAAAAGTTAGTGCCATGGGCACCTGCACTGTAGAGTGATGGTGAAGAATGTGACTGGACTCTAAGTCAGACTTGCTTTTCTGAATCCTAGCCCCACCATATAAGGCCTGGAGAGCCCTGGGTGAATATGTAATCTCCCCATATAATCTTTCAGTGTCTAAGCTTCCTCATCTATGAAATGAGGCAACTACAGCACGAACCTTGGGCAGCAAATGAAGTTTTAGTAGCGTTCTACTCCCAGAGCTTGGAAAACGGGGCCTGCAAAGGCTCGGATAGTACGCTTCCGACTGTTAGCTACTATTCTAGGTGCTGTGATGCTTTGTGGAGAATACAGAAGCTCACCAACACACTCAAAAGCTTAATTGCCTAGTGATTTATAAGAAGGGTTTCAAGATCCCAGGACTAGAGAACAGGCTACCAGGACCCAGACATTAATAATCACGATTACTACGACCATTTTCACCACCATCATCCTGCAATCTAATCTTAGGGTGCGCACTTAGATAGGGCAGAACTTTGGAAACCATCAGAAATCAAAGCTGCCACTTCCAGGATATCCCATTTTGCATTGAATGGAATGTTTATTTAGCATCAGGATTTTTAGGTATGAGGTTATTTAGCAATGTTTTCCCACTTGCTAATGATCAATACCCTCAATTTTATTTTCAGATTCTATTTTTTAAAGACGATAAACACAGCTAACAGAGTTACATTTCAAAATAAAATGCAATTAGATAAATCTATTAAAATGCAAATATCAGCTAGCAAATTACAAATTAGTTAAATAACCAAAGTTGCCGCTTGGAGAAATTCTGTTAAGGGAATCAACCTTGTAAACTGTGTTCAGCTTTCTATGTTGCTGCCCACAGTGGATGAGCCCTTCTATACATATGAAATATTACACATGTACAATAAAAATGCTGCAAGGGACTAAGCACTCACTGTCTTTATTTAAGATCATAAGACGTTTTAAATACATCTCAATACTTCCAATGTGCTGTGCACAGCTGTGACTTTAAGACCAAGAGTTTTTGGCTGTGCCTGCTGCCTTTCATTTAACATCAACTCTGAGAAAAAGAGTAAGGTAGCCCAGGCAATGTAGGGATCTTGGCTCCACAGGACAAGAAACTTGCCTTTGCAGAGAATTTCTGATCTGCCAACACTAACCTCAAATAGATGGGGACAGAATGGTGAGGAGAAGACAGTACAAGGGATTTCTCAGGAGCTCTGAAAAACTCTGCTTATATGTCAGATTCCACATAGCTGAATCCATCCCTTCCAGGAGTGAGCACAATGTTCACAGGCAAATGACATACTGCACATATATCCAAAGTCCCTTTGAGAGTAAATAGCTGCAGGAATATTGAGCTTCTTGCTTATAACACAATAACGTATGTTTCTCTAATGCTAAACTGGAAGGAAAGAATAGTTCCATTCCTTAAAAAAATATGAAAGCAAGGCCCAGACCAGTTACAGATAAGGATAGTAGGAAAGGCAACTGAAGAGGGGAAATACCACAAAACTGTATGAATGAAATGAGAAAAAACGTGGAAGTGGGGAGTTGATCAAGGGGGAAAGTATTTTCAGACTTTTTCTCAAGGTCATAAACTGACCTATTTGTGGCTAAATCTAGCAGTGTCTTTTGTTTTCATTTTACTGAAATTGTAGCTTCTACTCCCTGATTCCTAAAAAGCTCTCTTCCTCAGGTATCTCTCCAAAGGCTCTCTCTACACTTTAGGGTTCCTCTCCAATTCTTTTGCCCTCTTCAGTAATAGCTATTCAATGTCTGCCTTCCTAGGGGTTCTACCCTCAGTTACCTTCTTCATCTTCATTCTAGGTATCTCATTATCCACCTCTGACAATCAACCTATCAAACACTGATGGAACCTCTAATCTGGTGGGAAACCCAAGAGTCATTGTTGACTATGCATCCTTCCTCCTTCTCTTCTCTAAATTCTCCAAAGCCAGCAGAATCTCTGTAATCTGCCTACTGACTGCATTAGCTCCCACTTAGATGATGGCACCAGCATGCTGTTTCCCGACCTCCAGTCTTGCTCTCCTCCAATCCATCCACCAAACTGCAGATAGGGCAATTTCCAGAAAATCCTTTAAGTGGGACTTCTGTTTTCCTGTTTTCCCTGACTTCTTAATGCCTTGAAGATCAGGCCCAAGTTCCTTTGAAGCATACAAATTATTTCAAAAAAATCTGGCTCCAGTTGACCTCTCTGGCCTCATCCCTTACCACTCACCTTTCCTCCAGCTCCATTCTCCTGTCAGACTGGACTTACTTATAAAACTTTCAAGGCAGCTGGGCTTTTTCTTGCCTCCTGGCTTTGGATAAGATGCATTGTAGGTCTGACCATTCTATTTGTCCTTTAGGTCTCAACTTAGGTACATTCTCCTTGGGGACATCTCCTTTACCCTCAAAGCTTAAGTACTCCTTTGGAAGTGATAACATTCTATGCAAACACAGCATTATAAAAAGTCATTTATGGGACCTTTAATACTTGGAAGAGAAGAAATCTTAAGAAACAGCATTATCTGGGTCACCGGAAAAAAGGAACTCATTCTGATAGTGAAAAAACATCCCCTATAGCTAAGAGGGTATTGAGAAAATAGGCCAGGATTGTAGCTCTTGAGAGGACAAATGAAGAATGGTATTTCATAAACTCCTGAGGTTTCCTATATTTGTATGTAGTAATTTTTTTTTGAAGACCAATAACACCAAAGTCCATCACATCTTAGGAGGTTAGGATATAATAGTGGTGATAGAAAAGATCCATTCTGTACACTAAGCTCTAAGCAGAACTGAATGATTAATTATTTTCTCCTTCATACATTTTCTTTCTAGTTCCTAGCAGTCTGGTCCTTATTCTTGAAATATTCCAAGAAAAAGAATTATTTTATACTTTTTATCAATGTGTGCTTAATTAATGGGAAGGATCTCTGTCCTTAATCACACTTTCCAGATTTGAGATGTGAAGATAAAAACAAAAAACAATGATTTCAGTTGACTGTAGATATCTTTCACCAAATTGTACTTTAAAGTCACTACTGTCATCTAATTTGTATCCTATGTTAATAGTGTCAACAACTAAGAGAGGAAGAGACTGGAGAAAAACAGGTATTTAAACAAAAAATAATTACTGCTTAATAATTACAATACTTCCTTTTCCCAGGGAAGGCAGTAGCTAGTAAGACAGCATCCATAGTGAGTAAAACTAGCCTTCTGTAAGTTACTGAGGAAGAACAACTCAGTGACTTGATGACACCTTAGGCTTCTTGCTTCTTTCTATATTACGTGTACAGTGTGTGGATGGGTGGGTGTGTGAATTTAATTCTCCCAATGTGTGATATATTGCAGTGAGTATACAACTTTGCAACAGACTTAAAATTTTAAGACATAACTGTATGAAATAATGAGCAAGGAAAAACAGAGAAATTGGGAAGCAGGAAGGAAGACCACAGGGACAAACTGCCTATGGTTCTTTTTCCTCCCAAGCTGCATTTTTATAAGACACATACACTTATAAGGACAAAGACAGTCACAGTCAAAAAGAACCAAATCTTTTTTATGTATGTGGGTTGTAAGAAATAAAGTTACAATATAAAGACTTGGGAGACCATCTAGTTCAACTTCTTCATAACACAGAAGAAGCATTAGAACTGGACTAGAATTTCACCGAGTTAGACAACTAGGCATAAAATCAATCAGAATTACTTAAAATACTGAATTATAGGATTTTTAATCCTTTAGATAGCTGAAAGGACTCTAGAAATAAGTTCATCAAGTTATTCACAGCCTATTTTTTTTCCTTTTCAATATACCCTCTTTCTTACAGAAAGAATCATTCCTTCAGCAGTCATTCTGAGCATGTATTTGGGGGGGGTGTGATAATTTGATAAAATGGAAAAGCTCCTCTCCCACTGAAAATCACTTCTATCAAAGCCTTCATTTCAAAAGTGATAAAATTAAGGTTCTACAAAGTGAAGTGCTTTGCTAAAGACCACACCCATGAAAAAAAACCTGAGCCCTCTGATCCTAAGGAGAGGCTCTTACTGCTTCACAACTGCTGTCAACTTAGATGTGAAGACTCAACTGGAAAATCTATACAGTGACCATTATGATGAACTGCCCCGTGTAAGACAGGAGACCAAAGATCGACACTAACACTGGGTTTTATCTTTTTATCCTGGGCATGTTTTAAGGACTAGATTCAGGTTTGTTGAAAAGCCATTTTTATTTTAGTTACCCAATTCTTCTTTTTTGGCTTTTCAAACTAGAAATACTGATCTTATGCTACTCTCTCCATTTCCTTAGCAAACGTATCACTTCTTGCAACACTGCTTCTGTTGCCCACCTCCCACCCAGATGCTTGTGCCTCTTCTCTATTCTGAGATGAAAGGTTGCAAGGTACTCAGGATTTCCAGGACTAGCCTCTCTTTTATCTTCACTGCAAGAACAATTCTGGCATGTGAGCTAGCCAATGTAGCAGGTAATGTTTCTTTATCATTTAAAATGTACCCCCATACACATGTAAGACAGGAAGGCTGTAGAGCTTTAACGTGTCTATTGATCTTACCTGAAGGTTAAATAAGCTTTTGACAAGAGTGCAAGCCAATGTTGCCCTACACAGTTCTGAGGAAGCCAAATACTTCCCCAAATTTTTTAGTTCTCAAAAATGTTACTACTCCCAGAGGACAGAATGTAAAGATCCCTGGTATCATTCCAAATGTAGTTTTTTTTTGTTTTCTAACATTTATAATACTGTATCAGAGTAAAAATTCCATTCGAAAGTTACCAGAGAGGAGATTTTAGCGACAGTTAACTATTCTTAGGATAGTTAAGGTTTATCTGTTTATTTGTATAGTTATTATCAAAGCAGTTTGTTTTCCAAGTGGATTAAATACCTCCAATATACTCAATACACATTTCATTGGCTGAGAAATGTTTTGTTTTTGGATAGGATAAACAATAATTACTTCATATGGCTAATTTATTCCCCAAAATGTCAGCTGTGGTATCCTACAATCTGCATTTTTCTTTGTATCCCTGACATTACTATCTGGCTCCAAGACCCACCATCACGGTTCTCTTCCACAGGTCAACTAGAAGGCCAATGGCAAAAGTAAACAGCACACACAGATACATGATAAATGTTTGTTGAAAAATAATAAATAAACATCTTTAGTAAAACACTAGTCTATTACTATAGCTTAATAGTAAAGACAGTGGGCTTCAGATCAAGATAGCCAGGGGTCTGAATCCTGGCTCTGCCACTAATGGTGTGAACTGAAGCAAGTTATGTAGTCTACTTTCCTTTGCTTTTGAAAAATGGCTTCCTTATAGAGTTGATGTAAGCATTAAATGAATTAATATATATATAAACAGCTTAGAACAGTGCCTGGTCCATAGTAAGGGTTATAAAATTTATGCTATATTATCAGGTAAGTGAGAAACTAGTAGGGCCGAATCAGGGTCCTGAAGCTCACCCCACCCTTTACTCCTGGACCCAAGACATGGAAATAAGAAGGGTTTCTCCTTAGGGGGTCTGACTTCCCTTTTCTGTACCTGCTATATGACACCTTGTATGCTGATGTCTCTCTCTGTCCCCCATGCTTCTCCCTACTCAATACTGAGCTCATGAAAGAAAGTGACAAGTGACTCCTAAGTCCCATCTTTCTCAGTTAATAATTCAGTAAATAACTTCAGTTTCATGTGTTCCATCCTATAACAACATCTGAGACTGCACCAAGACCAAATTCTCAGATGCTATATAATAGTGGCTTTAAAACTCATTCTCTTACCTCTATGATACACACACATTACCACTTCAAAACGCCTTTTTTTTTTTCCATGTTCAGGAGAAGAAAAGTTAAATGCCAGCCCTGTAGAGGAAGGTGCTAGGTGGCAAAAATAGACCCTACTGTAAATACTAATCCTGCACTGAAAGACACTGACTGACTGTCAATAAAAGATGGCATTTAGCGGACTTAATTCACAATTTCCCTATGATTACTTCAGGAGATCAAGATCTCCACCAAGACCAAAATGCTGGCTATTGGTTGCCGAGACTTATTTTCAAGAGTTCCCCACCTTTCCCTCAGTGCTTATAATGTGTAGAGCACTGTGCTATGATCTGGGCAGGACAAAAAATAGTCCTGATCCTGAAGGGGCTTCCTATCTAGGCAACACTGGAGAAGACAAGATAATGGTGCTCCATGGTATTCGTAACTAGGATGCTATGGGAGCCCTGTAAAAAGAATGATTTCATTTCCTGGTGGGTGGATGTTCTTACACCAAAGCACTAGCAGGTCTCATTTCAGCAGTGACCTGAGAAGAAGAAACATCAGACTTACTCAGAGTAAGCATGTGGTTTGAACACATCCCACATGTGGTTCTGACATGAACTGTACCTTCTCTAGGGAAAAGCTTCATTAAAAAGGTGGCAATTAAACTGGGTTGGAAAGATAAAGTAGATTTCAACAGGTACGGAAAGATGGGGCATAACAGGTTAAAGACACTGGAAAAAAAGGAGAGAGGAGGAAAGTGATTTTCCTGGTGGGAGAAGAGCAAAGATGCCAGCTGATTGAAAGTTAGATAATGTAGGGCTTCAAATGCCATGACAGGAGTTGGAAATATATTCTGGAGACCTGTAGTTCTCAAATTTGTTGCTTCTAGGAGCTGCAGGACTCCAGTAAGGTCTGTTGGGATCATGACTCTGCTCCCTCCCTGAGTTTCAACTAGATAAACTCCTGTTTACATACACATGCACGTACACACACACACACACACACACGATTTCCTTGAATAAAGGGAGTCCAGTGCTTTAAAAGAAACGTTTGAACTTCTTCTGGAACTTAAAAACAAAACAAAACAAAACAACCCAAAACACGTGGGTCCCATCCCAGACTAATTCAATTAGAATTTAATGAGCACCTAGGGTTGAGAACCATTAATCAGACTATGGAGTCACAGAGGGCCTCAAAGTGCGGTCCAGAGAGCAACAGCATTATGCAATCCTATGGAATCAGAACCTACATTTTTAAAAAAGATATTATTTATTTATTTGACAGAAAGAGAGTGTGTGCATACAAGCAGGGGGAGTGGCAGGCAGAGGGAGAGGGAGAAGCAGACTCCCCGAGGAGCAGGGAGCCTGATGTGGGGCTTGATCCAAGGACCCTGGGATCATGACCTGCGTTCAAGGCAGATGCTTAACCGACTGAGCCACCCAGGCACCTCCAGAATCTGTATTTTTTAAAAAGATCTCTGGATGACTAGTATATACATTAAAGGTTGACAGGTACTGAAGGAAGGTTCTAAGTAGGAATCACACAATGAAATCCATGTTGATATAATTTACTGATCATCTTCTACTGTCAGACATGAGGCTGGGTACTTTTTGTACTTCTGTGAGCCTCAGTTTTCTTATCCAGAAAAGGAAACTTTATTTACATCATGGGGCTGTCATAAGAACTAGATATCCATAAAGTGTTAAGTATAGTGCCTGGCAAAAAGTGTTTTAAAAATGGTAACTATTACCATTAACACATATTCAAATTATAGTCATTCTGCAAAATTACTGCTATATGGTACTAAGGCTCAAAGAAGTTCAATGGCTTGCTAAAGGTTACACAGTAAATGGTGGAACTGAATCTCAAACCTAGTACTGTCTCATTTGAAAGCTTATCTTCTTTCCCACACAATGCTCTGACATCAAGGCTCAGTGTAGACTGAAAGCAGGAGAAACGGACGACAAGGCAGTACTGATGATAAACTAAATGGTGCTAGCATTAGCCACCACATTTCTGTTAAAGAGATTAGAACTGGCCGGGGCGCCTGGGTGGCACAGTGGTTGAGCGTCTGCCTTCGGCTCAGGGCGTGATCCCGGCATTATGGGATCAAGCCCCACATTAGGCTCCTCGGCTATGGGCCTGCTTGTGTTCCCTCTCTCACTGGCTGTCTCTATCTCTGTCGAATAAATAAACAAAATCTTTAAAAAAAAAAAGAGAGATTAGAACTGGCCAAAATTACAGACAAGTACTAATAAAAAGCAGATTTGAGTTATGTAAATCCTGACATCACGTAAACACTTAGCAACTTAGTTAATATTTAGTTCGTATTTAACAATATTTAATCTCTAGATTGGTTTATAGAGTTCACAAACCACTTCCATATGCATCATAGTCTTTAACCTTTACCACAACTATGTAAGATGGATTATTATTCTAAAATGAGACCACTCCACTTTTTCCTCCTTAAACCCCTATTTAATACATAAACTGGATTTCCTAATACCTTATAGTGGCTTTTATGTCAGGCCTCATGTTAAAAAAACAATCCAGATTTTCAATGACAAGCATAGAGTTCACCTCCTATCCTTTTTCCTTTTAGCCCATTGGCAAAGGTCAGAAGATAGATGGGTTTTTGGTCAAAAGAAATAAAGAACAGGGCAGGTAGCATAGGTATATGTATCTTGTTCGCTCCAGTGAAGTAATGGAAGGTACTTGACTGAGCTCTCCGGGTTCTTGGCAGAAGTGCTGCCCCAACTGGAGGAGAGTTTTTAAGAGACCAGCCCCACAAAACACATTAGTAGAGATGAGAGAATGAGTAACCAAACAGAAGACTAAGAAGTTACTTCATGGCTTTTGGTGTATTCATAAAATCTACTGAGGTATGTCCCCTACTTCCCACATCATTTATGCCAACATTTCTAAGGCATCCTTAAGAATCTACAAAATTCGTGATTCCATAGCTATAAAGAATACATGTTTTTAAAAGGGAAGCAAATGAAAGGCTCTAGAAAAATTTTGTTCCTCACAATAATCACAGGGGTGGAGCTATGACAGCACTTTCATATCGCCTAGTTGTCTAAGAACAGCCCAGTATGCCCTTGCTTTCGTGAGAAATTTTGCAGCCTGCCCTAGTAAAACATTTATAGAAGTGACTTTCAGAACTCAACTTAGTGATTTAAAATTATACAAAGTTCATTAGTCATGGTATCTACATCAATTTTCTACAGAAGCTATTATTACCTTTCTGATTTCAGCCATTGCCTTCTCTCTTTGTAAGCAAAACGAACACAGATTTTACTGAAGATCTGCTATTTAAGAACCACCCACTTGTAGTATCCCGTAATAATTCCTGTCAGTGTAGGCTATCTTTGAGGGATTTAGTGGTTTTTGCTTTTGGCAGTGCTACAATGGTGGAAATAACTTATACTGCCCATCCCCATCTTACAGTGTCTGCTAATACGTAGGGTTGTTGGCTGCCAAGCAGATTTAATTTACCCACTTCTCAGCTTGCATTAACCTTTGAATAATAAAGCACAGCTGAGGCTGCTGTAAGAAACAAACCGAGGAATGAATAATTAAAAACACCTCCTCAGCCTTGGAAAGACCAATTCCTAACCATTAGGCGAGATTTAATTGTGACTGAAGCATTAAAAAGGCTAATTGTATTCTTTATAAACTGAAACAAATGCTAAGGACATAGTGTGACTACAATATATGTAGTATATGAAAAGCAAAGCTCTGAAAGCACCCAGTAATCAATTCAAATGAAAAAAGTAAGAGTAGTCTGATTCTAAAGAAAAACGATGACTCCTAAAGATGGGCACTCCTATTGTCTACATACAGAAGAAATTGCTACTACTTATAAAAAGCTATTATACATCTGATACAGGTGGACTGGCTGGAATAGCATTTGAAGGGATAGAAATGTTAAAGCTGAAACAAAAGGTTGAGAATAGAATAGATTACAGGAAATCTCTATATTCTTTCAATCTGTCAAGTGCTTATGGCAGCTGGGATTCTTCTTTGCTTTTGATGGATTTAATTTTCCTTTGGGAACCCAAATCTAATGTTGCTGTCATATTTATGTGTTAAGATCACTAAACAGTCGTTGCTATTTTATATACTTGCCAATACACTGTTAATATCTATTCAAACCAAAGAGTACCCTCTTTATCTGAATAGCTGGAAACAATTATCTGTTTCTAGACCTCCAGCAAAGGGCTGGGCATCTCCCTAAATCAAGGAGGGCAGTTTCCTCCCATCACTGGCTTTAAAGTACGTATGTTTAATTCTTCAAATTAGGAAGTTTTTCTTGCACTTAATTATATTTTGCTAAATTTAAGGTCTTTTCCTTTACCTCTGTTCAAAAAACCATTATTGTCAATGCCCTTCTCCTAATAACCTTTCAATTACTGGGAATTAGGGAGGTAGAAATCTTTCTTCTGTACGAAGCAATTTTGTGGCTTTTAAAATGGCTTCAGTTTTCATTTTTATGCTTCTTTTGGTTCTCTGAATCTTCTCTAATTTTTGGTCTATCTAACTTAAAGATGATTCTTTGTACATAATAGGTAAAAGGATGACCAAATGAGAACAGAATTGGATTTGCTATTTTGGTATAGATCTTCTTCTCATCTGGGAGAACAAGAATACCATTTTTTTTTTGTTTTTGTAGGTTATATTCTTAATATTTTCCCATATCACATCATTTTTGATATAAGAAAACTGTTGGCTCATACTGACCTTGTTTCCTGCTGGGACTAAAAATTTTACAGTTCTATTTGTAATTAGTCACCATTGGAAAGAGTTCTCATTACTCCGGTTTCTTCTGAACATCCCTAAACCCTTGCTACTACACTTATAGAGTCTGATACTTGTTTAAATTTCCTTTGGTATTCAGTCTATTGTATTTTTCTTAGAGTTAGCTATTTTCCAACACTTGGTTTCACTCTGGCCCCAGCAAAATAAATGATCCCTAGCCCTGGTTTCCCACAGGCCATGACATGCTCTCCGTGACAGCACTAACCTAGGCTATGTTGTTCTTAGCCTTCAGCAGACTGGAGTCCCTTGGGGGCAGGTACTATATCTTACTCATCTTTGTATCCTTGTTAGCTAAAATGGTGTCTGGAACCCAGCAGACACCCAGAGAGCATTTTTTGATTCAATGTGAATTCACAAAGAATTGACACTTTTAACAGTGACCAAAAAGTACTGAGGGCAGAGTAGATACTGAATAAACATAAGATTAACTTTTTTTTGGGGGGGGGGTATATTTAATTTTAAACCTTCTAATTTTAAAAGTTTTAAATTTATAGAAACATCGCAAAGGTAGATAATACATAGTCCTCATATACCCTATAGCCAGTTTCCTCTATTATTAACATTTTACATTATTATGGTGCATTTGTCAGAAGTAATGAGCCAATATTGATATATTATTATTATTAAAGTCCTTAGTTTATTGAGATTTCCTTAGTTTTTATCTAATGTCCTTTTTCTGTTCCAGGATTCCATCCAGGATACCATATTGTTTAGTAGTTGTACCTTTTTATGCTCCATTCTTTTTTTTTTTTTAAGCAGGCATACCTCATTTTATTATACTTTACTTTATATAGCACTTTGCAGATAAGGCATTTTTTACAAATTTAAGGTTTGTGGTAACTCTGCATCACAAGTTTGTCAGCACCATTTTTCCAATGGCATGTGCTCACTTCATGTCTGAGTCACATTTTGATATTTCTCCCAATATTTCAAACTTTCTCATTACTATTGTATTTGTTATAGTGATCAGTGATCTTTGATATTACTATTTTAATTGTTTTGGGGCACCATGACCACACCCATATGAGACAACAAACTTAACTGATAAAAACTGTGTGTTAACTGATAAGAACTGTGTGTTCTGACTGGTCTGCTGACTGGCCATTCCCTCTCTCCCTCTCTGTGGGCCTCCCTATTCCCTGAGACACAACAGTAATAAAATCAGGCCAATTAATAACCCCACAATGGCCTCTACGTGTTCACATCAAAGGAAAAGTTGTACATCTCTTACTTTAAATTAAAGGCTAGAAATGATTCAGTTTTGTGAGGAAGGCATGTCAAAAGCTGAGACAGGCTGAAAGCTAGGCTTCTTGCAGAAAACAGCCAAGTTGTGAATGCAAAGGAAAAGTTCTTGAAGAAAATTAAAAGTGCTGGTCCAGTGAACACATTAATGATGACAAAGCAAAACAGCCTTATTGCTGATATGGAGAAAGTTTTAGTGGTCCAGATAGAGGATCAAACCAGCCAGAACCTTCTGTTGAGCCAAAGCCTAGTCCAGACTAAGGCCGTAACTCTCTTCAATTGAGAGAGGGGAGGAAGCTGCAGAACAAAGTTGTACACTAGCAGAGGTTGGTTGAGGAGGTCGAAGCGGCTGTCTCTGTAACATAAAAGAGCAAGGTGAAGCAGCAAGTGCTCACGCAGAAGTCGCAGCAAGTGCTCCAGAAGATCTAGATAAGATAATTGATGAAGACTGCTGCATTAAACAACAGAGTTTCAACTTTTTGTAGACAAAAAGCCTTATATTGGAAAAAGGTGCCATGTAGGACTTTCATAGCTGGAGGTAAAAAGTCAATGGCTTGGCTTCAAAGATTCAAAGGACAGGCTAAAGCAGTTGGTGACTTTAAGTTGAAGCCAATACTCACTGACTATTCCAAAAGTCCTAGGGCTCTTACAAATTATGTTAAATCTACTCTGCCTGTGCTGTATAAATGGAACAACAAAGCCTGGATGACAGCTCATCTATTTACAACATGTTTTATTGAATATTTTAAGTTCTGTTGAGACCTACTGTTCAGAAAAAAATGATTCCTTTCAAAATACTATTGCTCGTTGACAATGCACCTGGTCACCTAAGAGCTCTGATGGAGATTTCCAATAAGATTAATGTTGTTTTCAGACCTGCTAACACAATATCTATTCTGCAGCCCATGGATCAGGAGTCATTTTGACTTTCAAGTCTTATTATTTAAGAAATACATTTTGTAAGGTTATAGTTGCCATAGATAATGATTCCTCTGATGGATCTGGGCAAAGTAAACTGAAAACCTTCTGGAAAGAAGTCACGATTCTAAATGTCATTAGGAACATTCATGATTCATGGGAAGAGGTCAAAATATCAACATGAACAAGACAATCCTCATGGACGACTTTGAGGAATTCAAGACTTCAATGGGGGAAATCACTGCAGATGTGATGGAAATAGCAAGAGAACTAGAATTAAAAGTGGAGCCTGAAAATAAAAAAAGTGGAGCCTGAAGATGGGACTGAATTGCTCATGATAAAACTTTTAACAGATATGGAGTTATTTCTTATGGATAAGCAAAGAAAGTGGTTTCTTGAGATGAATCTACCACTGGTAAAGATGCTGGGTAGACTGTTAAAATGACAACAAAGGATTTAGATTATCACATAAACTGAGTTGATAAGGCAGTGCCAAGGTTTGAGAGGATTTACTCCAATTTTGAAGGAAATTCTACTGTGAGTAAAATGCTACCAGACAGCACTGAGTGCTATAGTGAAGTTGTTCGTGAAAGGAAGAGTCAACAGATGTAGCAAACTTCATTGTTGTCTTATTTTAAGAAATTGCCACAGCCACCCCAGCCTTCAATAACCGTCACCCATTAGTTAGCAGCCACCAAGAAGGCAAGACCCCCACCAGCAAAAAGATTAACTCCCTGAAAGTTCACATGACGGTTAGCATTTTTGAAGCAACGAAGTACCTTTTAATTAAGGTATTACAGTGTTTTTTTAGGACATAATGTTATTGCACACTTAATAGACCACAGCATAGTGTAAACGTTACTTGTACATGTACTAGGAAATTAAAAAATTGATTTGACTCACTCTATTATGGTATTTGCTTTATTACAGTGGTCTGGAATCAAACCACAGTATCTTTGACCTATGCTTGTAATAAAATAAAAACTTAAGTAGAGAAACTGAGTGAGGTGTTATGGAAATACTTGGTACTATCTTTGCAACTTTTCTGTAAATCTAAAGTTATGCCAAAATAAAAGTTAATTTGTGCTCACTCTGGTATCACATATACTAAAATTGGCTATACAGAGATTAGCATGGCCCCTGCACAAGGATGACATACCAATTCGTGAAGTGTTCCATACTTAAAATGACACTGAAAACAAAAGCAATGTCCTTCTTGAGTTTCCTTTAAAAAAAGTTTCTATATGTACAAATGTTCATCTTGCACAATATGTTTATGTTTTAAATGTAAGTATATGATTACTCATCTCTCTACATGGAAGTTTTCCCAAAATATTGCCAAATGCTTTACCTTAGCTACATTCTAGTTTTATTAATCACACTGGTAATATGATAGTACTTACCAAAAATATCAGCAAAATATCAACATTAAAATTAATTGCTTTCTGGGGAGGAGAGACATAGGGAGAGGTGAGGGTGGGGATATTTCAACTAGATCTGTTCTGTACTGAAGTATAAGTGTACCAATTCAATTTGCTTGATCCTTTGCTCCCCAGATCCTCAACCCCTCCATGGTATATTAGTTATTTGTGTTACTAAGTTCCATGAAAATGGATATACAGTAAAAGAAAAGTTAGCTGGGATGCCAATGGCTACTTTTCAGTAAATGAGATCATGGCATTTTAGGAACCCAAAGTACCTTCTCAAACCCATCTCCCCTTTATCCAAAAACTATGGATAGGCTGTGTCATTCAAGATTTTGTTTGAAGCAAATATGTCAACTGAATTCAAGAGAAATGATACATCCCCCCCCCCCAAAAAAAAGTAGTTAAGATTTGCTCAGTGGTGACTTATCAGTTCTGTAGGCTCCAAACTGTCCAGATGTCCATTCCCGTAACTTCCTGTAAGCAAGCAGTGGAGAAGGCATCGCTGACAGCACCATAGCTCCAATGTAACTACTGACAGATACTAAAGCTACTTTTTAATATTGTAGTCCCAAACCTTCCTTGTTATACCTGCCTATCAAATGTCTGTCCATGAAGTTATAAAGGAGATCAGTACAGAATGGAAATTGGTAAGAATGAGAATGTCTAAGAGACCCGAGAAGGAAGTGGGATGGACTGAGCAACAGTTAGTTACTCCAGCATACCTGCACATCTGACCATTTTCTCCTTGTTTACTCTTGGGAATATATAAGTACATATATGAGAAGAAGGAAGAAAAGAAAAAAGAGAGAAACAAGGCAGTGGGAGATAAAAGAAAGGGTAAGAGAGTAGGAGTAAAAACTAGGTCTGAGACAGAAAAGACTTACAATTTACTGGCAGAATTGAATTTTCTTGTCCTATTCCAGTTCAAGCCCTGATGAATATAAAATTCAATTTTGTTTAGATAAAATATATTCTTTAATATGTATAAAAGCAGAGCAGGGGCACCTGGGTGGCACAGTTGGTTAAGCTGCCAACTCTTGGTTTTGGCTCAGGTCATGATCTCAGGGTCCTGGGGTGGAGCCCACTTCTGGCACTGTGCTCAGCAGGGAGTCTGCTTGTGGATTCTCTCCCCCTCTGCACCTCCCCGTCTTGGAGTAACTAAAATATCTCCATCAGATTTGATTTACATTTAATTGCTTTAGCGTACCATGATTTCTTCTTAAAAAAGGTGTTTTACTCTTTAATAATATAAAGAAATGCTTAAAATATGTTAAATAAAAAGAAAAAATGATGTAAATGAAATCAATTTACTTGTTTATTTAGTCATGTATTCAACAAATATATTCTAAGCTCCTTCTGTGTGTCGGTCACATAGGTAATGTAGATTGAGCATCAAACAAAACCAAACTCTTTATGTTCATGGAATGTATATCCTAGTGAGGAGAATATAACACTAAGCAAATAAACAAGTAAACACACAGTTTGTCTGACGGTGAGAACTAATGGGGAGCAATAAAACTGGTTTGGTAAAGGCAGTGATTCCAAATTATTTTTAAAAACAAAACAAAACCTAAAACACCTATGTGGAACATTTACGTATTACTTTATGAAATTTATCTACTTCTTTTACTTGTATTTTCCCACTCCAAAAACAATCATGTAAAAGCTCCTAAAAATATACGAGCCCACGATAAGAGTGTTTTCACTGTGAACTATAATCGTATTTAGTCGTATGTTCATAGCTGGCTAAGGATTTGCAAAGTATCTAGAAAAACTACCCTAATCCACGTAAGAGTTCTTTCTATTTTAGATTAACAAATTTTTCACTGCAAACACAATTACACTGTTTAGGACCAGAGCATGCTAAATAGTCACAATGTAATTCTTTAAATAACAATTTTGTTAAAGATTACACCTCTTCAGCTGAACATTAAAGGCAGAAAATGTTTTTAGTAAAAGAAACAATGAGGGATTTAACACATAAACTTCCACAGTTAAATCAACACAATTGGAAATAATAAGCTCTGGAACTTATCAGTTATTGTTAGAACATTCTAAGTTGATTATTCCTATAAGTTTATGTATTTTTGTAGGTAGCAGCTTTTATAGTATACATGGATGTATTATAACAAAAATAGCTTATTAAACATTGAACATAGTAGAATGAAAAATCAAATGATTTAGATTCATTTAATTTAAATTGTGGGTCAGTATCTTTTAGTGGTTTTCTACTGCCAATTTCATTAAATCTTAGTATCAAGTATAATAAATACATTAAATGTCTTTGCTCATAGAAGCACTATCAGTATTAAGAAAATATTCGAACTGTCAAAACACCAACACTATTTCTTAAATTTCAAAGCCAACAGCAACAAACAAGAACCTCAGAGACAGGTAATAATACCACCAGGGAGCAGACAGAAAAGCAAACCAACATTGATAAAAATATGTTGGAAAAGGAACAAAAATCTACTTTACAAAGAAAATCTGTTTGCTGGGTTGTTTAGGGAATGCAGAAAACAACGTGGAAAGGGAAGGAAGAAGCATGTGAAGTTCAAATACTATAATATAAGTTGATAACTCACAGAATGAATGGGAATCCTTGGGTATTCCATGGTTCTGCTTGAGTTGGCAGTAGTTCATTTTGAAAGTCCAAAAAGTCACCACAGAGAAAGTAATCCTCTAATTTTAAATTTAGAGTCTTATTTAGATGGCAAATGACAAATCAACTCATGCTAGTTCAGAAAGACTCAATTCTTTGTAGACACATTAAAAGCATTCACAGGTTCACCTCTAATGCTCAGCTTGCCAGCTCAGTGGCCTTGTATGGCAATTAAGGTAAGCAGCGGTTGAGGAGAAGGGTCTATGTTTGGTAGTTATGATATTATCACATATAAGCATATTTCTGTTAGAATAAACATACATAAATGTGTTCTTCCTTTTACTAGAACAGTCTCAATGCCAGGAAAATATTAAAGACCTGCTACTGTGTAAACTTGGCTCACATGGATTTCAAAGAGAATTACATGTCTAACTGAAAAATCCAGCACAAAACAATTGAGATCTGTTTCCCTTTCATGGTTAATCATGCTTTAAAAATAAACTCTTGAAAAAGCTCAAACTCATATTTTGGCAGGTTCCTGCTCCAACATAAGCCCTAACTGATTTAAGTTTTGATTTATTGATTAGAATTTTAAGAAATTCATTTTATTCAGTTTAACTAAGCTACATATTAATAATGAGTTACAGAGACCAAGAGAAATATATTAAGGGAGAACTGAAAAGAGAATGGGTTATTACTCTTGCTAACAATGTTGCAAAAGGACTTCACTTAGAAAAATGGTTTCAGCGACAGAAGCTCTGAGAATGCTTACTTTCAGGGAGTAGGAACAGTGAAACTAGAAGCATACCAATAACAGAAAAATCTAGATGAGATCCTGTTAGGTTTGATTGGCCCTTCTGCTACTGTAACAAAGATATCAAGAGGCCTTGGAAAACATCGGTTCTATGAGCAAAGCAAGATAAAAAAAAAAGTAGATAAAAGTATACCTACCCCTGATGATAAAATAAAGGCAAGAAAAAAAGATAATCATCACCAGGTTACTCCTAAGAAGGAACCTTATGGGAAGAAGAGACCAGAGGCTGATGTGGACCAGAAAAGGGCCAGAGAAAAAGACACTGAGCAGAGAACCCAGGTTCAATCTACAAAACAGGTAACCACCTGTTTCACCAAGAATGTGAAAGAGGATACCTAAAGAATACATTCATTGGGTTGTGTTAGAGATGTTTTTGTTGTTGTTGTTGTTTTTAAGATTTTATTTATTTATTTGAGAGAGAGAGAGCACGAGCAGGGGGAAGGGCAGAGGCAGAGGGAGAAGCAGGTTCCCCGCTGAGCAGGGAGCTGGATGCGGGACTCCATCGCAGGACCCTGGGATCATGACCTGAGCTAACCGGCTAAGCCACCCAGGCGCCCCTAGAGATGTTTTTAAGTGTACTACCCTTCTTTCAACTCATTGCCAGCATTCGTGAACATTAAAATGCTGTGTTTCTCTGCATATAAGTAACAAAGGTAGATTTAAAAGCTATTTGTCTCAGTGGTAGGATAATTAACAACTATGTTAATAAGAATTTTGTGCGTTACATCTAGAAAATAAAGAATAATAAGATAATGTTTTGTATTCACAATTTGCCCACCAGATAAATTTGTGGGTCTTCTGAGGTTTAGCCACATGTTTTTAGGCAACATTTAAGTACAGATGTATTTGTATAATAAAGGTCATTTGATTCTTTTGTTTCCCATTTATTCATTATAATTAATTCAAAGTCTGTAACCAGATGCATGAGGTAAAGAAAAGTATTACACACACAACCTTAAGAAAGAAAGAAAATCTCTTCCCAGGCTCTAAAGGAAAAAAACAGAACTTGGAAAATTTTCCTAGGAATTTTCACATTACTATTGAAGGTAAGGTTCTTTTCAAACATTTAACACTTTGGAAAATCTGTGTTGCCTTATTACAGCTCACTAGACTGGAAAAGGACTATTCTGTTTATTTCAAAGGTCCAAGAGAGTTTATATAATTATTTAGTTTTCAGAGGGCTGAAGTCTCACCCATAAGATAGGGATATGGTGTGGATCCCAAAGGCTAGTTGTAGCCTAGCTTTAGTTCCACTGCAGTGAAGAAAATAAAATGTCTTTATTATAACCAAAGATATGTTAATTCATCCATTAAAAGAAAATGCAGATGCTAGATCCTGGGGGCATAGTGGTAAAACACAGCTGCTCTTCTTACCAAATAAGGGGAGAAGACAGACAAGTTAAGGGACAATTACAATGTACTATAATGAATGGTATCTGTAACAGAAATAAGTACAGAGTGCTTATGGAAGCAGAGAGAAAAGGCTCCTTAACCAACTTTTAAGAGATGAGAACTGAGAGATTCAAAGTTCTCCAAGAGTAGGGGAATGCTGAAGGAAAGCAGGGAGAGAAAGGTAGGTAGGGGAAGAGCATAGGCAAAGTGCAGGAGGCAAGAGACAAGAAGTTTCTTGCAGAAAACTAGGCACTGTATGGTGTGTGGCAAAGGGTGAGGCAGGAAAGGTAAGCAGGACCAGATCATGAAAGCACCTTTTATGCAGTGCTACGCTGGACTTACCCTGAGGGCAATGAAATCACGAATAGGTTTTAAAAAGAGAAGAGAACATGAACATATTTTCGTTTTAGAAAGACCACTCAGACAGCAGTGAGGAAGGGGCTGAGACTGGGGACATGAGACCAGTTAGGAGGCTTTACATTACTCAAGGTATAAGATGATGGTGGTAATGACAGTGCCCTGGAAAGAAGTCTGAATTCCGGAGCCAAGACACAAAAGGAACATGCTGAATTTGAAAAGCCTATAGGATGCCCAGATGCTGATGCCCGGCCAAGTATGGCATTTAGGTGAAAGAGCTGCTGCAGACTAGATTTGTGAGAAAACAGTACACAGTGCATCTTCAGAGCCCCAGGAGTATATCGGGTTATGAGAAAACCAGCAGTGAAAATGGGGAGACATTAAGAGGGTGTTCTTATGAGATACACTCATAGACATTTAAAAGTATAGCCTAAGATGAGAAACCAAATGAGTAGGGTCAGTAGAGCATGGTACTACAGAGGCTAAGAGTGAGGAAAACACTTTAAGGGGAAAAAAGAAGTCAACAGTGTAACATACTGCAGAATGGTAGAGAAAATAACATTGAGAATGGTCCATCAGTTTCAGTGAAAACTGAAAGCTGATGTTTGTGACTTTGAGAAGAGCAGTTTAAGTGAAATGTCTGGCATTGTGGGTTGTGGATTAAGGAAGGAATGAACAATAAAAAGAGATTAAAAGAGAGGCAATGTATTTCTCTTTCTGGAAGTCTGGATGGGAAAGGGCAGAAAGGAATGTGGCTTGAAGAGGAGACAAGAGGGGATGGAATACAAAGTACGCAGGCAAGAGAGAGGATGAAATCACAGACCAAAGCATCGCAATTTCTACTTTGACAGTAGAGAGCAGAAAGGCAGTAGGAGAGAAGGAAGATAGAAGACTGGGGTTCAGCACAATGTGAGCATCACATGTGTGGAAACAGCACAGTTTGAGCCCAGACTGCCACCTTGGTTGTGTGACCATGGGTAAATCTGACCATGTACAAATCGAAACTTTTCTGGTCCTCAGTTTACTCTTATAAAGATGACGATGGTAGGTTAGATAACCTCTAAAGTGTCCTTCAGTAATAAAGTCCATAAATACAATTAGGTGTTTTGTTTTGTTTTTTTGGTGATAGAAGACTAAAAAAATGTACTAAAATGTACAGAATGGACTTACTTCTGATATCCGTGCAGTTAAAAGAGCACTTTGAACCAGACTTACACTGTAAAGTAAAAACCAGAACCACTGTGTGGCTCAGGCATGTAACAGAATTGTTCGGTCTAGCTTAGTCTGCCCAACCACAAAAACTGAAGACAGTCTGGTGTCTCTTTTGACTCCTGGAGATAATCAGTAAAGACCATGTCAATTGATTTTAAATAACAGAAAGCTACTAAAACATTCAGAAAAACTAAAGTTTTTTCTACAAAAGTATTTGAATGAAATCAAGTTAAGACCTTATCTCCATTATAAGTTTTTAAAATTTTCTTTTATCACTTTCTTTTAAATACAACAAAAGTTTATTTCTTGCTCAAGCCATTTTCAATGTGTGCTGACGGAGTGGGGAAAAGGTACTCTGTTCTTATTAATTTAGAGACCCCATCTCTTACCATTCAAATCAGAAGTTCTTAACCTCTTTTTTGTTCCATGACTCATTTGGCAGTTTGGTGAAGCATATGGACCTCTTCTCAGAATAATGTTTTTAAATATATCATATAAAATGCATAGCATTACAAAGGAAACACTGAATTGAAATATGGCTGATGAAGTATTTAAAAATTTGGTGTTACATATGTGTTTATTAGATTCAATGACAAAATTTAATCTAAACTGGTGAATCCAATAACTATTGTAATCTTGAAGCAGTGAGGCACAGATATTATACGAGATATCTGAAATAAAAATAATATGATTTCTATTGGTGTCAAGAAATACTGTGCAAGACCCTCTGCACCCAGCAGGCCAATTAGTGAAGAGAATGTGGATGGTGCCTAGAAGTACTCTGTATTTCTGCCACTCCAGCTCAGGGGCCAGAACTGAGTCACACGGACCATACCTAGTGCCAGGAAACAGAATTTCACCAGCTCTTACTCTGAAATCTCTCCAGTTGTTTCATTTTGTTTTTGGGAGGATGGGGGGAAGGGCTTTTGTCTGAAACTCATTCTCTAGTAGATTCTTCAACAAGAGCTCATGAGAATAACACTTCAATTCTTGGACTACTCATAACTATTTACCTGTGGTAGTTATACTTGAAGGTAAGTCTGGCTGGATGGAAAATCAGTTGCTCATGTTTCCCAACTTTGAGTATCTTAAATATGGTACTTCATGGATTTTTTTCCAAACAACTAATTTTTCAATCTTTTCAAATTCTGATTTATGTTTTCTTTTCTAGCCTATAGCATTAAACATTTTTTTTTCATTTTGTTTTAAAATAATAGTTCATACTTTCCACCTATTTTGTAGATTGGGGGGGATGCTTTCATCTTTGGGACATTATTTTGTTCTTTATTTTTTTTCCTTAAAAAATCTTAAAAATTTTATTTTGCCTTTTTTTTTTTTTAATGAAATAAGTTTTCCTGTACTTTGAAAAGAATAGCCCAGGATAGTTTTTCTAACTTCATGATTCTAGAATTCTCTCTGTTCTTGTTTTCACAAAGTGATTTTTTAAAAATGGCCTTCCACTTTGTGGGATTGCCTATGTTGGCATCACCTGCTTTATCTGTTTTTGTTTTTTTAAAGATTGTATTTATTTGACAGAGAGAGAAAGTGAGCAAAGCAGGTGGAGCTGCAGAGGGAGAGGGAGAAGCAGGCTCCCCTGAGCAGAGAGCCCCATAAGGAGCTCAATCCCAGGACCCTGGGATCCTGACCTGAGCTGAAGGCAGATGCTTAATGAACTGAGCCACCCAGATGCCCCTATTTATCTGTTTATCTATTTATTCATTTACTGTTCTTTTTCATTTATACTGAACCTTCTTACAAAAAGAATTGAAAGCATTTTTATGGTTTATTATTTTTAAGAGCTTTCTATACACACACACACACATATTTTATTGGAGTATAGTTGACACACAATATTACATTAGTTTCAGGTGTACAACACAGTGATTTCACAACTCTATACATTATCCTATGCTCACAAGTGTAGCTACCATCTGTCACCATACAACACTATTGCAATACCATTGACTATGTTCCCCAAACTGTACTTTTCATCCCCAAGACTTATTCATTCCATAACTGGAAGCCTGTACCCTCCACTCCCCTTTATCCATTTTGCCCATTCCCCCACCCCACTCCCCTCTGGCAACCACCAATTTGTTCTCTGTATTTATGGGTCTATTTCTGCTTTTTTTTGCTTGTTTTGTTTTTTAGATTCTACACATAAGTGAAATCATATGGTATTTGTTTTTCTCTGACTTATTTCACTTAGCATAATAATCTCGTATATATAATCTCTATTATATATATAAAATGGAATATTATATGAATCTATTTTTATATATAGATATATATCCATATACATATCTCTCATCTTTTTTATTCATTCATCAACCAATGGACACTTGGGTTGCTTCCATATTTTGGCTATTGTAAATAATGCTGCAATAAACACAGGGGTGCATGTATCTTATCAAATTAGTGTTTTCATTTTCTTTGGGTAAACACCCAGTAGAATTACTGGATTGTATGGTATTTCTATTTTAAATTTCCAAGGAACCTCCATAATGTTTTCCACCGTGGCTACACCAACTTACATTATCATCACCAGTGCACAAGGACTCCCTTTTCTCTACATCCTTGCCAACACTGATTATTTGTCTTTTTTGATACTAGCTGTTCTTTTTTTTTTTTTTTAATTTTATTTATTTTTCGACAGAGATAGAGACAGCCAGCGAGAGAGAGAACACAAGCAGGGGGAGTGGGAGAGGAAGAAGCAGGCTCATAGCGGAGGAGCCTGATGTGGGGCTCGATCCCGTAACCCGGGATCACGCCCTGAGCCGAAGGCAGACGCTTAACCGCTGTGCCACCCAGGCGCCCCTGATACTAGCTGTTCTGACAGGTGTTAAGGTGATATCTTATTGTGTCATTGTGCCATCACCTGCTTTTTATCTGGACTTTTTCTTTCTCCTCCCCTATTGTCCTGTCCCGCTCAATTTGGATGCTACTTCAAGCAGCTTTTCTCCGTGAGAAGATCTGTTTTGGAAGGGAGCTTTGGTTCGCTTGCTTCAAGACTATGTAAGAACCAGAATGATCCAGCACCATCAAACTGAATTCCTTCTCAGTTCCCTTGTATTTGTCTATGAATTAGATCTTGCAAAAACACCCATCTAATCTCAGCATCTATTTGGATAGCCTTAATGTGCTTGCCAGTGAGTAGTGGCTGACAATTTGAGGGATTTCCTATTCTCAGGGCTATCAGCTGTCCTGTTTCTTTTCCTCTGCTTCCTCCCACACGGTTACTGGGCCTGTCTGAATCTTGTAGTTGTTGGTAATTGTTCCTTACCTGCTAATCTTTGGGGAATGGAGGAGGTACCTGGGTTTTGATGTACCTGCTATACATAGGTTTTGATTCTGATATCCTAGCTGCTCTGTTTTTATGAAGAAATTAAAGAACAATGCCACTGCTGCCAATCTTTCAGGAATCTTCCTGAAATTTGTTTAATTTAAAATAATTATTGTTCAAAGTCTACTTCAGAATAATATGAATTGGGGCTATCAATCATTCTAACAAAAAGTTAGTAAAACAGCAGTGATTTTCGAACTGTAGTCCTTGGAACCGTGGGAGATTTATGTATATGTGTATGTATGTCCGAGTGTGTACATCACTTCTGCTTTCCTTTCTTCACCCCATTTTGAACAGAGGGGATCCACTATAGATATTGAACATCCATGAAATATTTTGTTTGAAGAACCGATCACATGGTTAAAAACGTCTGAATACCACTGTTCGGGAGTCATCTTTTAAAATCAGTATTTAAAACCTAAGAAGAGTGAACTGGAATTCATAAAACAGATTTAGTATTCAGAGAAATAATCTGAGCCAAGAACTACAACCAGAACTTAAGCAAAAAAAAAAAAAGTATCTTTTAATAATCCCTCATGTTTTTTCAAAGGCTTGAAGGAAAAGTATGTATTTATTATATTCCTTTACATTTCTGTTAACAGTTTCAACTGTGGTGTCAGATATAATTCTTAAGTTGTCCAACTATTTACTTGAACAAATAGGAAAATTAAAAGTTACATATGCTTAATCACAAAAATGATGAACCAAATTCAATTTTTCCACTTTGTTTTATCTATTTAAAATTTCAATTTCCCTTAGAGGTGTTACGAATGAAATCCTTAAAAGAACAACTTTAGAAAAAATAAAAACAGAACCCTAAATGTAAGTGTTTGTGAAGGAAGACATGATTCCTTATAGACCAATCATTCTGGTATATACTACAGTATACTACAAACCCATGAAATTGGACCTCATGGATCTACCTGTCAGACCCCTGGATCCAAGAGATCAAGATCCATAACTTTCTGGTAAGCAAAGAAATTTTCATTTCCCTAGATGGCAAGATCCCTAGAAGCAAGGAGGGTAGTGCCATCTTGGAATTCTGGGAAACCAGAAAAGAAAGAATGGGGTACAGCAGCAGTAACTCTTTCAGAGATCTCTAATGCCCAATTTTAAGATCTACTGGTAGATTCTAGTGTATTATTTGAGATCTCCACATTTGATCTCTGGTAAACAGGGCCTTCCCAGGAAACCTCTTATTACTGTAATGCTTTTTTTTTTTTTTAATTTTTTTTTAAAGATTTTATTTATTTATTCGACAGAGATAGAGACAGCCAGTGAGAGAGGGAACACAAGCAAGGGGAGTGGGAGAGGAAGAAGTAGGCTCATAGCAGAGGAGCCTGATGTGGGGCTCAATCCTGTAATGCTGGGATCACGCCCTGAGCTGAAGGCAGACGCTTAACCGCTGTGCCACCCAGGCGCCCCCTGTGCCACCCAGGCACCCCCTACTGTAATGCTTTTAAACTTTCCAACCTGCCTGACAGATACCAGCTTCTTTTACTAGAAGATTCAGATTAGTACTACTTGGGCCTTTAAACATTTGCCTACATGGCTACATGCCAGATAAACAAGGCATTGTAAATCCTTATTCAGAAATTTGCCAAACTGAAACAATATTCAAAGATTGTATAGAAAATTTGTGAGGATGAGGCAAAAGAAAACTGTGATTTTGTGTTTATTTTAGAAATCAAAGGGCTTCAAGTAAAACACACACGCACACACACACATTGGCAATAGATTACATTTTCTCTTCAATAGGCAGAATCCTTCACTGAAAAATAGAATGAATCAATGTTCCATTCTCTTGGAACTTGTTTAATCATGTATAATATTAAGGAGAAGTCAAACTTGACATATATATTATAAAATATAGCTCTTCTTCTGCCAGTGAATTACCTGTCAACTTGACAGGTTCAACTCTGCTTTAAGTTATTACTGAGGTACTTGATCATCCTAAGAGTGCAATATACAAAAGTTCTTACTGGGCAGAAGGGAACGTCAAAACCCATGGAGAAGATGCCACAGATGTCCACTGATATGACTATAAAGGTAAATCCATGATGTGAATAAGAAAATATATTTTATTAGTGCCTTATGTAATTTAGATGTATCCATTTTTTGCTGCAATTGTTTCTTTTAGGTTAAATTATCCTCATCATCCTCTGATGAGCTTAAAAATAACAATATCCATCCTTTACCCATTATCTTCTCCCTGAGGTAAATGACACGGAATGTCAAAACTCAGAGATTTTGGTGCTCTTCTATCTCAAGTCCCTCATTTTATAATTAAGTCAATGTAGATCCACTGAGGTTTATTTAAAAATAAACACAACAGGGGCATCTGGGTGGCTCAGCCTTTTAAGTGTCCAACTCTTGATTTTGGATCAGGTCGTGATCTTAGGGTGGTGAGATCAAGCCCTGCATTCGGCTCTGTGCTCAGTGGGAGTTTGCTTCTCTTCTTCTCCCTCTGCCCTTCCCTGCTCTTGCACTTGTGCTCTCTCTCAAATGGATAGATAAATCTTAAAAAAAAAATAAAAAATAACACAAAATTTACTATGTGCCCACAATATATCAGGCATCAACACACACATGTTCCAATTTAATCCAATAGCCTTGTGAGACGGATTTCATCACCCTCAATTTAGAAATGAGGAAACAAGAGATGCACAACTTGATCAAGAACACATACACAATTAGTTCCAGAGCCAAGACTAATCTTCAGACTCCAAGTCTACTTTAATTTTTTTATTAGTTGTTTGGTTTGGTTCCCAACTCTCTAGCCCTCTAATTTCATAACTCATGTTAAGTGACTTATCCAAGGTCGTGCAACTAGAGTAATAAAATTTGAATCCAAGTCTTCTAACATCAGAGATTTACTGTATTTCCTGTTCTCTTCATTGCATTTCCATTACTGCAGAGCTAGGTATCTCCCCCTAAGTAGACTTTAACTTTAGACTTTGACTACTTCCTAGTGACTGCAATGAATAAAGTACAATGATAGATGCTCAATGTATCATAACCATCCCTAAACTAAATGTATCAGAATGTGTCACTCTTATTTTTACTTATGACCGCCGCTTTTCCCTTTTCTTCATGGATCTGCTTCAATGTCTTTTTGTTTGTTTTTGGCATTAAGCCGAACAACTGTGTGTAATATGGGAAAAATATAGTCGTCTTTGCCTGAAATACTTACAGTTTGTAGAAATTAAAATTTGAATAAAAGAAGTAGAGAAAAAAACAACTGCTAAATTGTGTGTTATCAATTGGAAGTCCAGATAAAGCAGAAGTAAAGAATGAAATAAGAAGGGCAAATGACATGTTAGGACTGACAAGAAGGACTGGCCTTGAGGGAAGGCAGAAGGCATGGCTTCAAAATAGATAGTAGGTGAGCAGCAAAATCCAGAATGGTCTATGTGGAACAAGAGTAAGTGAGCTCTGTAAGAGAAGTTCAAGGAAAGAAGGCTGCCCAGTATAGTGAGGCTTTGAATATCAGCCTTACATGACCGTGATTTATGGAGTCACTGCTGATTGCTGAAAATAAAACTAATAGTTACCATCTATTTACTCTGTCCCTATGCTGCACGAAACCCTTTTAGTATTTCACATTAATCTTGATTGTAACTCCAGGAAGTAAAGATTATTAGACTCATTTTCAGTTGGTATAACTGAGGTTTGGTCAGGCAACTTGCTTGAAGTCACTGGAAAAGTAAGTAGAGGATCAGTATTCTAAACCATGTCATTTGGATTCCAAAACCCACACTATTTTCTGACAGTTTTCTCTGTTAAAACCAACAGATAAAACAACAAAAAACTTTCCCAAAGCACAAATCTTAGGCCTTCAACTTAAACCATATTCAAGTATAACCACAAAGGGAAAACATACTTAAAAGATAAAAAGCCAAGAAAAGAAAACCTTTAAGCCTGAGGTTTCTCATGCAGCCAAATGCAAAATATATAAACACACATAATAAAGTATATTTTATGACCAACAGTGACTTTGAAATCCCAATAGAGCACACACTTCATATTTAATAGAGCCCTTACGTATTCCTTTTAGCCAACTTCTCTTAATTGAGTATCTTATTTTTTCAGGGAAAACTGCTTTGAAATTTTATCTTAGACCATTCCATAGTTAGGTCTCATTTAAATTACCAAGAAAAATAATTGCTGTTTTGCATTCATTTTGCAAACACATACTAAACTCTATGGAGCTTCTTCTACTGTGAAGGAGGAAGTGAATAAAAAATATATTGTTATAAGGGAAGTGAAGAAACGAGTCTCAGAGGTTAACCATTATTTTGCAACAGGACAAAATATTCTGTAAAGAATTTACTTTAATGCAAAGAACAACCAATCCAAAGTTATTACAGACTGTCACACAGGCAAGGATTATAAGACTTTGTTATACAGGATATACAGAAAACTAGCTGTGAGCTAACTGTGCATATAAGGGGCCAATGTTTTCCACGTATCATTTATATGTGTGTCTATCTACTTAGGTACTAACTGTAGTATCCTTCATTTAACATTTTCTCTAAATTAAAAAATTTTTTAAAGAACCAAAATGCCTATTTAAGACCTTTTAAAAAATAAAATACCTAGTTTAGCCTCAATTAAAAAACCATGAAATCACAGTTCTGATTACTAGTTATAATATTTTCCCCAATATAAACTAAAATTAATATAGGTAATTATACATCTTAAAATGTTTATTCTGTACTCCCTGTAATCATTCCGCACACTTCAGATACAAAGCATCATACTTTGGAAGCCACCTTAATAGGAACTCTCCTAAGGCAGGGGCGGGGGGCAGTTAAAAAGTATTCTACTATTACTGTGCAAACTGTTACAGGAATTTGTCCAACTCTAAAGAATGTGTGCATATACTTATAAATGCACACTATGCTCTGAGACTAGAGACTCAGTCAAAACAGAAATTTTGTAAAAAGTGAGGCACTACGTAACTCTCAGTTACAGTTAAACATATATTTTTCCTTTGATAGCTACTGTTCAAGAGGGCGTTTGCAGGCATTCAATTGAAATGGCTTAAGTAATTCTATAGATATGTCACAATACTTGTCATTAGTTAAGGAAAAATGCCAGTTGTGCTAGAGCTGGGAGGCTGAAGGGTAAGTGGGGTTTGGAGATGCGAAGTACAGAGTTCTGCAGACCTGGCCTGGGGAACAGCAAACGTGAAGGTTCCTTCTGCCCACACTTCTGTTCTGGCTAAAGGATTTGCAATTCAGCCACTGCATAACCACTGGTGGTCTCTGAGAGGCCGGGCGATCATCCACTTCATCTTAAAGTCAGGTGATGAATCTGTCAGATACTCTTAGTTACTAGCAAGAGCTAATGGGACTTTTTGTGGGGAAAAGTTATGATAAACTATTCTAAAACTATTTCATGACAATGGTCTTTTAGAAATTTATGACTTTTGGGGTCTTCAATAGGAGATGAACTATACTATAAGTAGTGTGATTCAAACTGCCTATTGCAGGGGCAGGTAGAGCTGCCTGGATTCTGGATTCACACAGATCTAAGCTCCATCTTAGCTGCCACTTGTTAGCTGTGTGACCTTGGGAATTCTTTAAACAATTCTGTTTTAGTTCCTTCAATGGTAATAACGTTGCTTACATCATGGGATTGCTGTGAGGATTAAATGATATGACATGTAGAAACAACAGTTGAAGAGTAAAATAGTATGCAGAATAATAGTAAGATGTCAATAAGTACTACTGGTTATGTAAAGCAGCTTCCCCTTTAACGAGCAAAAATGGAAATGAAAATTTAAGTATCCATGAAGAGGATGTTAAGGAAATTATTTTCTAAGATACAGATATGCAGCCATAGTCTTTTGAGTCCATATTGCTAATTGCATTATTTGCATTTAAGATTCCACGTACATTTGAAAAACACTTGGTAATTAAAGAAGGATTTTTCTTACATACTATATCATTTGATTCCCACCACAAAGCCTAAGAAGTAAGCAGCACAAATGTAATTCACATTTTGTAGATGAGAAAACTAATGTTTAGAACGGCTATTTAATTACCACAGTTACAGTAACTGGAGAAGTACTTTCTAAGTGCATCACCTCTGCCTCTCATAACTTTCACTTGTTTCACAGTTTAGGATAACAAATAGGGTAGTACATAATTAGATTCTGATTTAAGATTATTGTTTATTTGCTTTGCTTTGGATTTAAGTAGAACTGACAAAGTTATTTTTCAGCACAATAAAATTTCACGTATCTCCTTATTAGGTTCTAGGAAAGTATCCTGTGTTTGAGAGGCCCTAAAAATAAATGTAAAAATTTATATTAATAGTTGCTGTTACTGTCTTTTAACTTGTCTCCTTGGAAAAAAGTAGTAAGTACATTTAAATAATGAAGTAAACACCAATCTACCATAAATTATACAAAACACTTTGATAATACCATTGACTTGGCAGGTCAGGTTATGGTTTACTCTTCAAAGACCAACTTCATTACTAGATGACTGTTTGCTTATGCAGTTACCGGGCAAAGCTCCTCTGTCATAGTTGTTGACTGTTAAATGTAAGCCAGGGCTTTATGGCCATTAGAGGTCTGAAACAGGCACAACAGTGATATGCAAACATGGTATTTTAAAATCAAGCCCAATGTCACAGTTCATATAGTTTGTACATTCTAATTTATCAAGAACATTATGATCTTTAAAATATTAATATTGGCTTAATGAAAATGGCTAGCACGAAGCCCTCTATTTCTTTTGAGTTAAAAGCAGGGGACCATTTTATATTACAATAAATGACAATCACTAAACATGAAGGAGTTTGTAACTATACCGAATAAACTTAAAATGTGTTCAATCCGAAACAAAATGATGTAGTCAGTTATTACTACATTATGCTGGGTAGTAGTAATTAAAGGCAAATAATAAGCAGTTTATTTATGTACTATTTTTTAAAAGCCAGCAAAAAATTTTATTTTTTTAAAGATTTTTATTCATTTATTTGCAAGAGAGAGAGTGTGGGGGGGTGGAGGGAAAGGGACAAGCAGACTCCCCTCTGAGCATGGAGCCTGATGTGGGGCTCAATCCCAGGACCCTGAGAGATCATGACCTGTGCTGAAGTCAGATGCTTAACTGACTGAGCCACCCAGGCACCTCCAGCAAAAAATTTTAAAGAAACAATGTCCAGGAGAGAGAGTAACTCATCAGATCCAGAAGCCACTCTGAGGCCCTCTCTGCAGACACCTGGCATCTAGGGACCCAGGAAGCCAGCCATCTCAAGTCACTGGCAAGAGAGTTGTATGGCCTAATGTTCCATAACCGTCAGGTTACGACTACTCCTAGTTACTAGGAATATATGATAAAAACTGAGTCAGATCTCTTACGGTTTACAATAAGGCAATATCCTCTCTGATGTGAGAAGTACAACGGATTTGGACCTCCAGGTGACAGGCTCAGATTCTCCTTCCTAATCCCAAGTTTCCTACAATTCTTCCAGTTAATACCATTTAAATAGAAAACATTGCTAGGGTGGGGCCAACAGTCATACCTGTCTAGTATGATTTGGCTTAGTTAACTATCATCTTTTCTAAGTACCCTTAGAAGGATGTACACTGCAGGAANGAAAAAAACAAAAACAAAAACAAAAACAAAAACAAAAAACTGAGTCTTAGATCTCTTACGGTTTACAATAAGGCAATATCCTCTCTGATGTGAGAAGTACAACGGATTTGGACCTCCAGGTGACAGGCTCAGATTCTCCTTCCTAATCCCAAGTTTCCTACAATTCTTCCAGTTAATACCATTTAAATAGAAAACATTGCTAGGGTGGGGCCAACAGTCATACCTGTCTAGTATGATTTGGCTTAGTTAACTATCATCTTTTCTAAGTACCCTTAGAAGGATGTACACTGCAGGAATAATGGGAAAAAGACTGAGAATTAGTTTCAAGCAAGATGCATTTATAAGAAAAGGCAGTTCTTTCAGTAATGGAATATCAGGAAATGCAACATTTATTGACCCCCATTTATTGAGTATATTAGGTCTCCCCTGCAGCTAGCCTTAATCATCTAAAATGCAGTAAGAATAATTTATTATAATATCACTACCGCTAACACTTCTGTAGTGTCTACTAGGTGCTAGGCACTGTTTTATAAACTTTACATCCCAACTGGGGTGGATTACCATTACACACCATCCCAGTTTTACAAACAAGGAAACTGAGGCATAGAGAGGTTAAGTAATTCCCTCAAGCTCACACTGCCACGTGGTTCCAGAGTCCCTGATTATAACAGTTACCCTAGTGGTATAAAAGAACTCTTCTATCAGCTACAGAAAGATGATCAAGAGTATAAGAGATATTGAGGCATGCAAAAGATGAGGTGGGAGAGTATCAAAATCAATTTCTTGGTCTAGAATTGGCCTGGTCCTTTCCTTAATCTAAACTGCCCAGGTATCACTTAACACTTGTCCTGTCCCTAATCCTACTCACTTCCCCCTGCCTGCCTAGACCGGTGTGCGTCTAGCAAACAGGTGTAGGGGAAGACCATGAAAGTTCTCTGAGCTGGGGTGGAAAAACTTGAGGACTCAGGGTTGGTGATGCACAGCAAACAGAAATTGTGAGAAGCTCCAGTCTTTCATCACACATTATCCTATACCTGCAGAGACAGATAAAAACTATCAATGGGGGATAGTCATTTATCTTTTAAAATAAAGAATCTCTGGAATTTGTTACCACCTAATGAGAATTAGCATTTTAATATCGTGTCCTGCTTAAGACCGGCAGCTTGAAAGTAGTACTTCACTTCTAAAATGGTAACAGATGTTCTTGATACTAGTTACACTTTGGTAACAAAGGCATATACTCACAATTTTTAGCAATATTAAAAATAGGCAGCATATAGAGAAAGTGTTAAACAATGAAGGCCTCAAGTTAAAATCAATACAATACGGTGACAGCATCAGGGAGACATTTTTGAATTATGCTGTGTAAAAATATAATATTTCATACTGAATGATGCTAATCTTGTTTTCTTAAAAATGAAAAACATGTTACAATGTATTCCAAATAAATCCCTTGGTGGGATATTCATGATAAATCACTTCAGTTCACTCTCAAATTTACAACAGAGCCAGAACTGGATGGGATTATAGTTTGTTATAATTTCAGAAAACCCTATACAGTAGATGAAAATCACATTGAATATAAATGTCACATCATATAGTCATATTATTTTTGAAGTAACAGTTTTATTGGAGTAGTGTGAGTTTTCAGAATATGCAATGTAATCAAGACATTTCAAGTAGAAATATGTTAACTTCATATTTAAAATGTAACAAATGTACAATAGCATAATCATGGAAGTAGACAGTATTCTAATATCAGAAATATCTGTCTTGGAGATTTGATAATTACACACACATGCACACATACACATAAGCTTTTGTTGCTTATTATATCAACTAAAGTAAATACTAAATGCAAGTTGTGACATTTTATTTACATTAAGAATCCTTTAAAAAGGAAATCATACTAATGTTAACTAGAGGATCATTCAGAGTACCATGATCCATGAAGAGATGACTATTTGACTATTATGAATTAATAATTTCCTGGTATCAATGTATAAAAATTCTTAATTCTTATTTTCCAAGTATCTTTGAGTCAAGAATCAAGAACAGGATTCCTTTATCATACTGCAGCACAGCTTTAAGACCTGATATTCATTTATTGGTCAGTTTCAATTTAATAAACTAAAGATGACAATACTTGAATCAAAGCTACCTAGCAAACTTAAGCGAACTGTGGCAAAATGGAGCAAAGATCACACATAGTGTTACTAACACTTGCTTTGGGGCTGTCTTCTAGGTACTATCACTAGCAACCTGTGGGTTGGAAGTTACAGTAGTGGTGCTGGACTTACATGGGGTCATCTCAACTATTTTTCCAGCCCTTCTGAATATGGCACACATTTTAAGAAAGCAACGTCGGGCCAACTGTATGGTTGACAGCTTTGAGACTATCTCTACTTAGACTAATAGAAGCAGCATATTACTGTAGAAACACATGAAATTTAGTGCTTGTACAATGGTTCTCCGGTTTTAGCAATCACTGCTGCAAGAGCCACAGTTCCCTTACCTATAAAATGAAAATAACAAAATAGATTTTCATGGTTTTCTGTGAAAATTAAGAGTGTTCTGTGAATTACAAAGTAGTTTAAGATCTTCCAGCACTGGGATACCTCGCCGACTCAATCAGTAGAGCATGCAATTCCTGATCTCGGGGTTGTGAGTTCAAGCAGCACGCTGGGTGCAGAGATTACTTAAAACAAAACAAATAAAATAAAGAATTTCCAGTACTTAAAACAGTAGGCTATGTTTATATAGGCATAGATACATAGCCAAAAGATGAATGAAATGTAATGATTCCTTGAAGTCAATATAGTAATTCAGTAATGAGTACTTAGTTTTGTTCATGTTTTCGCTTCTCCTTGGATGTCCCTGACCACTTTCAATTCCTCCTGGCTTAGCATTTCCAAATCTTTACTATCTTTTAAGACCAAGCTCAAAAACTACGTCTCCTAAGAACATTCCCATGACAATCCAAATGGAAATAATCTCTCCTTTCTGTAATTACCAAAGCAGTTCAGCTGGTCTTCATCCATAAATACCTTATAGGTATTTATGTACATATTTTATTTCCTCTGATTATATATCAAAACACAGTTTATACTATCAAACACATCTCACTGATCCTAATAATAGCAGTAATAATAATAACAACAAGAAGCAGCAGTAGCATTACCTGCTGCTGCTGCTCCCAGCTACAGAGGGTTTATTATACACCAATAATCATAGATTTTTTGAGAGCCTTAAATATAACCTATGTGGCAGGTACCATTATCACTTTATATATAGATGAAGAAACAGAAAATGGATTGTAGAGCCGGGATTTGAGCCTGAGTGCTAATAAGCTAAATCACCTCTGCGATAGGTATTCTGCATGGTGGGCAAAAAGGGCATGATTTCTACAAGGTCAGTGAGGTAGTTAATTAGCAGAGATCTGAACCCAAGTCTTCTAAATTCAATTCTAGTGTTTTATCTTGTATCTTTGGCTTTCACACTAACTCCAGCTGTGTGCCTACGGACTTTTGGGAGGCATTTCAATGACTCAAAGTGCCAGCCAGTCACATATAGTCCAAATCTTAAGAATAACCCCCGATGTCAGTGACATCCACTGAGCTGCTGCTGCCCAGCAGTATCATGTATGGAGAGAGCTAGCTCAGTCACTGAGCTTCCTTGCCAGGGATTCTTCCTCTGGGAAACAGAGATAAGCACTTGACAACTACCTAAACTCACAGGATTTGAAATTAAGGGGGGAAAAACCCTTTTATTCAGAATAAAACTGTCCCGCAAAAAGCAAAATTTTATGTTTTCTTTTCCTTTTCAATATTTAAAACTAACAAATATTTGAATTCATCATATAGAAAGTATACTGAGAAAGAAGGCTTCATCCTGGTCTGTGGTTTTTGTAGATCATAAACGTTTTAAGGAATATGGAATTAAAATAGGCAAAATAGTTTTCCTCTACAACAGTTGGCAGAACTTCTCCAGAAACTTCCCTCACAACTTAAAATGGCTCAAGGCCTGAATAATTCGCTTACATGATGAGTTTGTGTGGCAGACTTCAGAGCAATTGAAAGGTTATTGCAGAGGTCCTGGGGGGTGTTTATATAGCTTCCCTACTATAAAACAGCACTTGCTTACTCTTTCTCCTCATAGTTAGTTTAAATGTTGTTATCATAATGTTTTTGCATTTACAAAAATTTTATGGTTCTCACTTATCTTCTGATGATTAGAAGCTGGAGAACAACTAAAAGTTACCAATTAAGCGGCCTTTAATAATTATTGAACTAATTTGGGGTGTAATTCCCAAATTACAGCAGAACACTTATGAATTATGAAAAAATTCATTTAGTTCTACTAGCTACAAAACAACTGAAAACTGTAAAAGAAATTTCAAGAACAATACTCTCAGGAGCCAAGGATGAGTCTTCCGAAATTTCCCATGGATAGATTTGCATATTTAAAAAACAAAAAAGCATTTATCAGGCTTTGAAAACGTAACAGAAGTCAGTAATTTGTGAGCACAAAAGATCTGTTTATTATTATCTGCAGGTGGTGGATAAACTAAAACTGTTTAGTTTTATTGATGGGGAGGGAGTTGGGGGAGGCAAACTCTAGAGAGGGTCCAGGACTCAGCTGGCATGCATGGTCAAGGAGGAGGTCACAAGGGGAATCTGTGTTTAGTTTAAATGTGTGTGGCTCCATAATTAAGGCAGAAAACTGAATCTGAAGGGAGGTCTAGTTCAATCTACATTTGCAAACACTGAGATGGAATCTTAGTTATCAAATCAGAATGAACATAAAATATAGGCAATTAATGATTCTCTTACTTCTTGATTTACCGATATTTACTTTACTTGTTTGGGAGACACAAAGTGCACTTCCTATTTGGCAGTTAAGTTAGCTATGGACAAGTTAGGTAGTCAACTTGGTTAATTATGGCTCTGTTAATAGTTCTGCTCCATCTACTTTGTATGCTCTGAAGCATCTATAAACCTAAGTTTCAGGTCTTCTCCCAAAAAGAGAAGAGAGCAAAACCTGCATTAAGCTGCTCTATGCAGGCATAGGCCTTACTTAGTGTGGCAGAAAGACAGGACAATCCTAGTGAGTTCTTTGGAATCAAGTCTCCACAGGTGACTTAGAATCTCTGACACACCCATAAAGGAGTAGAGCACACTGCAAAATGTTAAGTCTAGCAGACAAAAAACATTTCTTGGGGTGCCTGGGTGGCTCAGTCGTTAAGCGTCTGCCTTCGGCTCAGGTCATGATCCCAGCGTTCTGGGATTGAGTCCCACATCGGGCTCCCTGCTCAACGAGAAAGCCTGATTCTTCCTCTCCCACTCCCCATGCTTGTGTTCCCTCTCTCACTGCCTCTCTCTCTGTCAAATAAATAAATAAAATCTTAAAAAAAAAAAAAGACAAAAAACATTTCTAACATTTTCTACGCAATGTTCAGAATCTGAGTTCAGCTGCCCTGCAGCTAAATTAGTAAGTACATTATAGCAACTTAAAAGGAGATAGCATTTTATTTTAGTATTGGCGTTTGTACGCAGTTTTAAAAGTTTGGCATCTTAAGACATACACGTAGTTCAAATACAGCTTTACAAGAGTTTGTATTCTGGGTATATCTGCACAGCATTATTTCACATCCACTCGTCACCTGTACATAGAAAGAGAGCTGTTAGATTATCCTATTAGTAGGCTATGCTTTCTGGTTTATGAGCTGACAGTCTTTGTCCTGTAAGTGAAGCACTGTGAATGCTCATTCCTATTACATCTTGCTAATTTCCTCTAGCCCACAGCTCTGTTGTTTTAGGCTTTCTGGCAATTTATTTGATAATTTCTGTCTCTAAGTTATTTATGAGACTAAAGAAGACACAAGGTAGAACATGAGACTTAAATCAGATCTCAGAGGGCAGAGAGAAAACACTCAGTACCTGAGATTCCTATAACGGTCCAACCCAGCTCTCAGCTTTTAAAATAGGGACTTCATGGGTAGCACCGTTTAAAATAAGCCATTCTTTTTCAAAGCTTTTTATTCTCCTAAAATAATAAGCTCTTTCTAATAGAGATTCTGCTATAAATTAATAACTAATAAATAGAAGGTATGAGAGAAGGAAGTTACTACATTAAGGGCTATAAAAATTTAAAAAACCAGTTGCAAAGTATTAAAAGCAAAGAACAGCTAATGACTGTCTAAAAAATTCATTTCTTATAAAAAATCCAAAGAAACTAAATTGAGATAAGTAAAACATCTCTCTCCCACCTCTTCCCTTTAAGATCTAGTAGCTTATGATTCTAACAGGAACCTGAACTTTAGCATTATTAATTTTACACAATTCACAAGTATCTCAGAATTTCTATCTACCTACTATGAAACTAAAGAGTACAGAGAAATGTACTTTCAGGTTTATATAGCAGACACCATAGCTATTTATTCTCAGGTGTTTATTTTCTTTTAAAAGTAACCAGCAACTCTGTAATAAGCTCAGGAAGGGATTCCTCCCTATTCAAGGTATTAACACCTGAGTATCCACTCAGGAGATACTTCCAGGGCCAATGTGCAAATACATCCTGCAAAGAAAGCTGTCACATTTTACCTTAGAACAGAGTTCTGTTGGTTGCAGAGGATTAGGAAAATCTATAATGAAAAATTTATTTATTGTTTGTTTCATGATGTACTTTTTAAATATGCAATATCTTGATTTGTACTTTATTAGGATCTTCTGTGACTCCCTTTCTAAATTCAGAAAGGCACATAAATAGATTTTTAAAATCCCCAAACTATATAGTTCTGTGCACCTCAGTTCTAGCCTTCTAAAATTTTATCATTTTTTACATAAGGAGTGAACATCTAGAAAGAGAAAGTGTGCCAAAGCTTCAGTCTTCGTTTTCCTTTTGTTAATACTTTGGATATTTGTTCTGTTTAACCCTTTAAAACATATTTATACCAACTCTCTTTTTAAAAACAGGTTAATGATATAGAGCATTTTCTCTTTTTGCTCACCATGGAAAGCAGAAACAAACTGAGAGCTTGAGAACATATTGTTTCCAACAGAAATGGATGAATTAAAAATAGTCTGTGCTCATCTTTACAAAAAATTCATTATTTTTAATAACATGTTGAAAATACCACAACCAGGTTGATTTAACTGACACATTAAAACTGTACATGATAAAGCAGGATACTCTACAAAAGGTAGCACTTACCAGTTACAGAAAGGCAGATTTAAACTTAGGTACTTAAGTCTTCTGTATACTCCAGTTACTTTCTCAATGTGACATGCTGCAAAATTATTTTACCTATCATTTATTGTTAAAGTAGTTATTTTTCTAAATATGCTATTTTATAAAAATGGGACATATGGTTTAACCAGTAGAAGTGCACTTAGGAAAAAACAGGATGGAAGACCAGAAAGCTGGCTTGCTCTGGGAAGTCCAAGACATGGAATTGTTGAGTAAAGGGGTATACTATGTGCTGTCAAGAACAGAACCCATTGTCACGAAAAGATCTTGCCCATCTTAAGGCTATCTGTTGGATCACAGGCATTTGGGAATAAATTATGGTCCTCTAAAAGTTTTTTCCCTCCTATTGCACTCACCAGATCTCTAGCCATATACTGCCCTTTCAAAAATGACAGCAATGACGTCATCTTTCCCATCAGAGAGAAAACTTCAGTTCTCTTTTGCCCAACACAGAAGGACACAGTAGCAATTCAACCACCTTAGGTAATATGAATTGCCTGGCCTAGTAAAGATTATAACTAGATCAAGTTAGGGAGTCACTCTAAACCCAATAATCTAAACCTAAATTTTAATTGATCAATGTGTACTAAAATTTAAAATTCCCTTGTTTTGTAAACATGACCTCTGCCCTGAAATTTCTACAGTCTCACAAAAATCTTCATAGAGATTTAAAAATATACATTCTTAGCAAGAATCCAAATCCAAATAATTTGCAAGAGTCGAGAGAGGATTGCCAACTGGTTCACAAGTATATACACTAACTGAAAAAGAATGATTCTGTAAGAATTACACCTGTTTATGCTTCAAATTCCCTTAAAGCATTTCAATTACGTCTCTTTGCTGACAAGTAAATGCATGACCTTAAATACATGCAGCAGGTAGATATATCATGCTGTTGAATGTGTTAATCCACAAATGGGTATATGATATCAAAAAATGAGTAGACAAACCACTATATTCCATTTACAACAATTTTTGAACTAAGCAACAAACTCCATCTTTTTTCTTTCCTTCCAAAGAAATACTTTCCAAACTCCACAAGAATACCTCAAAGAAATGTTGAAAATTCACCATCAACCTTTCCCATATTTCTTTCTTTTTTTTTTTTTAAAGATTTATTTATTTATCTATTTGACAGAGGGAGACCGCCAGCGAGAGAGGGAACACAGCAGGGGAGTGGGAGAGGAAGAAGCAGGCTTGCAGCAGAGGAGCCTGATGTGGGGCTCGATCCCACAACGCCAGGATCACGCCCTGAGCCGAAGGCAGACACTTAACGACTGCGCCACCCAGGCGCCCCTCCCATATTTCAATTTTAACAATCATTTGTCCATAATTTAATATCCAGGAAGAATAACATTAACATGCAAACAGTAAAACAAAATCTTTTATGCATTGCTTTTTTTTCGTTCTTAGTCACCATCTTAACAAAGTAGAAATATTTTTTTTAAAAGCCCACTAACATAGATGCTTCTTGTCAAGAGAATATGAACTATTCCTTACTTATCGAAATAATTGTATGAAATAAAGTCTGAATCACTGTAACAGAATAAAGCACACTTGCATATTTTTCAAGTTGTAAAAGTAATTTATCACCAGGGCATTACTTTATTTTGGATTTCTTATAGTGATAGCAGAAAGACTAAATCTTCCATGGCATAATAATTACTTTATTTTGGATTTCTTATAGTGATAACAGAAAGACTAAATCTTCCATGGCATAATCAAGATTCCTTAAAAGGTAACATAGTGCAGTGGTTAAAAGCACTGACTTGCTGGGTTCAAATGCTGGTTCTGCCACTGACCAGCTAAGTAACCCCAGCTGAATAATTCTTTATTACGTGCCTCAGCTTTCTCATCTGTAAAATTATAATAGTATCTCTAAGGGATATTTTGAAGACGACATATAGTGATACTTATGTAAGTACAACCCATTACTGATCTGATAATTCTTATTCTGCATGCATATACAGCTAAATTAATGACAATAAATGGATACTATGACTAAATTTGATCGAAACAATTCTTAAACTAAAAAAATTTTTAGAATCATTTTAGATTTGCAGAAAAATTGCAAAGACAGTATAGAGAGTTCCCATATACCACCCACCCAACAATTTCCCTTATTAACATCTCATGGTGTAAGCAATTTTTAATGATAGCTCAATAGTGGAAGGACATCTACTCTCAGTAGTAAAACTACACATATAGTTAATTTGTAATTTCAATAACCTACCTACCAGAACCAAACTTTAAAACTTATAAGTACTGCATTATAATGAGTAAGTGCTAAATTTAATGTTTTGGTAATAGCGCTGCAAGCACTATAGTAATGTAAGATATTTTATAGTCTCATTAAAAAGGAATAATAAAATGGAAAATATTTTAATGTGTATAATTACTTCTACATATATAGGGAAGTTGGAAATTAAAACATGTAAAGAAGAAAATAAAGCTGGGATATTTAAATTGATATTACTTCATAATTTTAAGATTGAATAAATTTTCCTAGTATCATAAAGTAATTAAAGCTACTGAAGGGCAATATGGGTGAATAAATTTTGAAGCGAGAATTTTTAATTAAAGTATTTTCTTACTATTAGAGAATCATATTTACAATAATCAATATAATGCAAGAAAAAATCTTCTAGGTTAATAAAGAAATAGAGGTAAAGCGGTACATCTGTAGAACTGTTCAAAGAGGCTACACATCTGAGGCACACAGCATTAAATGTGGGCATTCACTGTCCACTTTAGTAGCCACTAGTCGTATGTAGAGACTTAAATTTAAATTAGTTAAAATTAAATAAAATTAAAAATTAAATTCTTTGGTTGCACTATTTTTCAAGTACTCAGTACCAACATTTGGTTAGTGGCTACTGTACTGGAAAGTGCACACACAGAACGTTTCCACCACCGCATAAAGTTCTGTTGAACAGTACTGCTTACTCTATACAAGGAACAAATTGACTAATCACACCTTAGTCCTAACCAATAGCCTTGATCTCTTATCCAAACAAGTTCTTTCTATTAAACTTACAAAAATGAAGCAAAAAAGTAAAAGGAGGTTTATATCTCCTTTTCTGAATGTTTAAGAGAAACAGGAAGAGGTTCTGGCCAATTCTCACAGATGAATGGCCACTAAGAAACGGAAAAACTGCTGAGGTCCTCAAAGCCATTGCTGTACTCACGTGGCAGGGTAGCAGTGGGCCCAGTGGCCAGAAGGACTCCTCTTCAGGGGTACATTTCCTCACTAGGGGAGGGGTCCCCATGTGGGGCCTTCGCACTGGTGGGACCTTCCCCATTATGGGGCTGGGGTTCCTGCCAGTGAAAAATGGGAAATTTCATTGTTAGCCAACTTTGAATCTTTCCCTTTTTGAGATATTAAAAACACTGCTTACTGGATTATTTAGTCAATTCAAAACAGGGTTATATGAGATAAACTCTTAGAATTGATTAACCATGATGAGTGACTGATTCTACCTGCCCCTCAGACTCCCAGGAAACACGACCTGCAGCATTATTGGAACTAGTAGAATCTTACTTGGATCTAGTCACATACTGAGAAGATTAGATTGAACCGGTAATGGTTTTCCCAATCAAGGTTAAAAAACTGTCTTTTAATTATCAGTAATGGGCAGTGGTGAAAAGAGCAAATATAATCAGATGTAACATAAACCTTACAAAGTTCTACAGCTCCTCATTTTCACCTCATCCAAACTTCCAAAATTAGAGTTGAAAACGGGAAGCAAATGTTTGAATTCCATCCACTTACTTCTCCTGACCATTCTGTGATTTGGTATGATTTAATGGTGAAAAATACTCAACAGTGATCAATGGTCTTTGAAATGGTCAAAAGAAACAGGGACCTGTTGAGTTTTTTTTTTTTTTCCCCAAACAAATTTTAAGAAATCCATGTAAGCAGTTTGTGGATATCTAAAAATGTGGCTAACAATAAAAATCCCCCATGAACCTTTCATTCACAAATGTTTTCTACTTGTTCAAGATGAGCACTTTCTTTGTTTTAGTGGCAACATACACAATTGTAACAGAATATTTTTGCTGACATTTCGAGCTCTGTAATCATTACCCTAGATTCCTTCAGTTTAAACTCTTTTTGCCAGTGTATTGTGTAATGGCATACCTTTGGGCAGGAAGGTAATGGGCCCAATTCAATAGAACACTATGGACTTTCCTAGAAGATGGGTAATATCACACTTCTAAAAAGCACTGAAAAGACTGGAAAATGTAAGTTTGTGGTGAACTCTTGAGAAGATGCAGGAGGAAGTAAACCCAAGGGGTTGTGCACTGAACGACACTATTTTCCCACCAGATACCACAGGTCCTGGTTCTGCTGGACTTACTTTCCTAATCTAGTGAGTTGCAGCTTTAGCTCCTAATCCCTGATAATTACCTGTGCTGCCAGACAATAATTTAGAGGTCAGGTTATTACAAATTGCACTTCTCTGTCTATACTATACTGAGGATGGGGGATGAAGAAAGGAAGCAGCAGCAAGAAAAGATATTTTGTACAAAATTAGACAATACAGGTGAATATAAATTATAAATCTTGAAATTCACAACAGAAATGCATTTCAGATAGTTAGAAGATATCTAGAATCCAACTACTTAATGTCACCTGTTAAGTCTGAATATATTCCACAAGAAAACTAATACTGTTCTTGATAAGTTTTCTATCAGAATCTGTATGGGAGGCCATGCATAAAAAATATTAATTTAGTAAACTATTCCTAGTTGCATTCAAAATCTTAATGATGGTAGGTAAATTAGGTTTTCAGCTGCTGTGGGACAAAGTGACGTAAAAATTGAAATTTTGACACAATCAGGGTGAAAAGCAGTTCCAGATTATATGGTCAAACAGAAATACTGCCAAAGATATAAATATGAAGTTCTACATTAAATATCAAAGGTAGGCATGCTTTTCAGGAGCTGATCAAATTTTCTAGGAGGGGGACTGAAATGCTTCATGACTAGAGCTTCATTCTGAAAAGATTATGAGGTCAGTGACCCGGATAGACTCAAATTAAATTCGACTCAATTGTCTATCCAGAAACACCCTAATATTCACAGATAAAAATTTCTTTACAATGGCTTATCCATCAGAAAAAAAAAAACTGCCTTAAAGAGAATGATTTTTAAAAACAGAAACTTATTCTTCTTATTGGTTTAATATTCACTTTGCTATATAATCAAAGTTTTTCTGTAACCTTTCTTTGGAGTCATAAGATTCAAGAGCAGAACAGCAATGTCTAAAACTATATATAATGCTCTGTTGCAAATTCTAAGATAAAATTATAAAACATATTACCACAGGATAGCTGAATCTGTCAGATGTGGTGGTGATGGTGGTGGTAGCTTCCCCCATCCCCAAGGTATCTGGTGGAGAGCGCCTCTCCTCACCACACCTCATATCCAGTGCTTGGCTGTTTTGGCTGTTTTGGAACGCCTCTTTCTAATTCACACAAAATGCCATATATGTTAATGGAGGACCTGAAGACAACTGTGTAATACCTGATTTCATTCACTGTAAAATTATGATGCACTATTATTTTATGGACCATTAAGAAAAAAATTGCCAAATTAAACTACAACTAAGTGATTTCTTAAAACATAAAAATTATTTTATACTTATTGAATGGGCTCTCATAAGTACAATGGTGATATATAATAATATCACTGGAGCACAAATAAAAAGACTATGTGAGCAAAGAAAATTATTACTAAAGCTTCTTCACATTCAGATTTCAAGTATTCTGCATCACTTTTCAGCTTAGAGATGACTTTTTCCCACAAAACACAGTATTGTGTGTCATCAAGAGCATTGCTGATGCAGTGTATCTTGAAATGTTCCTCCACTTCTGCCTCTGGAAATTTCTTCCAAGCTGCTGACTCTTTTTGCAAGCGTTTTTGTACACAGGCTATAACAACTAACTCACAACAGCTAGCTGGCTAAAAGAAACATACAAGAAATGTTAAAATATTGGGGGGGGGAGCTTTCTAGAATTGCTGAGCTCCAGTAATAGTGCTCCTGAAAAGTTAGGGTAAATGCTTCTCTTTCACCTTCTGTCATCCATCCAACAACTCATTCCTAAAAAAGTAATGATCTCCTAATATATGAGGCAGATACTAAGCTAGGGATAGAGCAGTGTACAAAGCAGGTAATGATAATACCCTTAAGGAACTTATGAACAGGTTAGCATTCATTTAAAAACATTTAATTCATTTAAAAACATAGAACATAGAACATAGAACATAGAAAATTTATATAAAATTTATATAAAACTACAATTATTGTAATATTGTAATATTACACAGAAGAGGCACGTGGTACAAAATAAGGTATGCTAACCTGACCTTGTCACTGAGGTCCTCAAAGCCATTGCTGTACTCACGTGGCAGGGTAGCAGTGGGCCCAGTGGCCAGAAGGACTCCTCTTCAGGGGTACATTTCCTCACTAGGGGAGGGGTCCCCATGTGGGGCCTTCGCACTGGTGGGACCTTCCCCATTATGGGGCTGGGGTTCCTGCCAGTGAAAAATGGGAAATTTCATTGTTAGCCAACTTTGAATCTTTCCCTTTTTGAGATATTAAAAACACTGCTTACTGGATTATTTAGTCAATTCAAAACAGGGTTATATGAGATAAACTCTTAGAATTGATTAACCATGATGAGTGACTGATTCTACCTGCCCCTCAGACTCCCAGGAAACACGACCTGCAGCATTATTGGAACTAGTAGAATCTTACTTGGATCTAGTCACATACTGAGAAGATTAGATTGAACCGGTAATGGTTTTCCCAATCAAGGTTAAAAAACTGTCTTTTAATTATCAGTAATGGGCAGTGGTGAAAAGAGCAAATATAATCAGATGTAACATAAACCTTACAAAGTTCTACAGCTCCTCATTTTCACCTCATCCAAACTTCCAAAATTAGAGTTGAAAACGGGAAGCAAATGTTTGAATTCCATCCACTTACTTCTCCTGACCATTCTGTGATTTGGTATGATTTAATGGTGAAAAATACTCAACAGTGATCAATGGTCTTTGAAATGGTCAAAAGAAACAGGGACCTGTTGAGTTTTTTTTTTTTTTCCCCAAACAAATTTTAAGAAATCCATGTAAGCAGTTTGTGGATATCTAAAAATGTGGCTAACAATAAAAATCCCCCATGAACCTTTCATTCACAAATGTTTTCTACTTGTTCAAGATGAGCACTTTCTTTGTTTTAGTGGCAACATACACAATTGTAACAGAATATTTTTGCTGACATTTCGAGCTCTGTAATCATTACCCTAGATTCCTTCAGTTTAAACTCTTTTTGCCAGTGTACTGTGTAATGGCATACCTTTGGGCAGGAAGGTAATGGGCCCAATTCAATAGAACACTATGGACTTTCCTAGAAGATGGGTAATATCACACTTCTAAAAAGCACTGAAAAGACTGGAAAATGTAAGTTTGTGGTGAACTCTTGAGAAGATGCAGGAGGAAGTAAACCCAAGGGGTTGTGCACTGAACGACACTATTTTCCCACCAGATACCACAGGTCCTGGTTCTGCTGGACTTACTTTCCTAATCTAGTGAGTTGCAGCTTTAGCTCCTAATCCCTGATAATTACCTGTGCTGCCAGACAATAATTTAGAGGTCAGGTTATTACAAATTGCACTTCTCTGTCTATACTATACTGAGGATGGGGGATGAAGAAAGGAAGCAGCAGCAAGAAAAGATATTTTGTACAAAATTAGACAATACAGGTGAATATAAATTATAAATCTTGAAATTCACAACAGAAATGCATTTCAGATAGTTAGAAGATATCTAGAATCCAACTACTTAATGTCACCTGTTAAGTCTGAATATATTCCACAAGAAAACTAATACTGTTCTTGATAAGTTTTCTATCAGAATCTGTATGGGAGGCCATGCATAAAAAATATTAATTTAGTAAACTATTCCTAGTTGCATTCAAAATCTTAATGATGGTAGGTAAATTAGGTTTTCAGCTGCTGTGGGACAAAGTGACGTAAAAATTGAAATTTTGACACAATCAGGGTGAAAAGCAGTTCCAGATTATATGGTCAAACAGAAATACTGCCAAAGATATAAATATGAAGTTCTACATTAAATATCAAAGGTAGGCATGCTTTTCAGGAGCTGATCAAATTTTCTAGGAGGGGGACTGAAATGCTTCATGACTAGAGCTTCATTCTGAAAAGATTATGAGGTCAGTGACCCGGATAGACTCAAATTAAATTCGACTCAATTGTCTATCCAGAAACACCCTAATATTCACAGATAAAAATTTCTTTACAATGGCTTATCCATCAGAAAAAAAAAAACTGCCTTAAAGAGAATGATTTTTAAAAACAGAAACTTATTCTTCTTATTGGTTTAATATTCACTTTGCTATATAATCAAAGTTTTTCTGTAACCTTTCTTTGGAGTCATAAGATTCAAGAGCAGAACAGCAATGTCTAAAACTATATATAATGCTCTGTTGCAAATTCTAAGATAAAATTATAAAACATATTACCACAGGATAGCTGAATCTGTCAGATGTGGTGGTGATGGTGGTGGTAGCTTCCCCCATCCCCAAGGTATCTGGTGGAGAGCGCCTCTCCTCACCACACCTCATATCCAGTGCTTGGCTGTTTTGGCTGTTTTGGAACGCCTCTTTCTAATTCACACAAAATGCCATATATGTTAATGGAGGACCTGAAGACAACTGTGTAATACCTGATTTCATTCACTGTAAAATTATGATGCACTATTATTTTATGGACCATTAAGAAAAAAATTGCCAAATTAAACTACAACTAAGTGATTTCTTAAAACATAAAAATTATTTTATACTTATTGAATGGGCTCTCATAAGTACAATGGTGATATATAATAATATCACTGGAGCACAAATAAAAAGACTATGTGAGCAAAGAAAATTATTACTAAAGCTTCTTCACATTCAGATTTCAAGTATTCTGCATCACTTTTCAGCTTAGAGATGACTTTTTCCCACAAAACACAGTATTGTGTGTCATCAAGAGCATTGCTGATGCAGTGTATCTTGAAATGTTCCTCCACTTCTGCCTCTGGAAATTTCTTCCAAGCTGCTGATTCTTTTTGCAAGCGTTTTTGTACACAGGCTATAACAACTAACTCACAACAGCTAGCTGGCTAAAAGAAACATACAAGAAATGTTAAAATATTGGGGGGGGGGAGCTTTCTAGAATTGCTGAGCTCCAGTAATAGTGCTTCTGAAAAGTTAGGGTAAATGCTTCTCTTTCACCTTCTGTCATCCATCCAACAACTCATTCCTAAAAAAGTAATGATCTCCTAATATATGAGGCAGATACTAAGCTAGGGATANTCTTTTTGCAAGCGTTTTTGTACACAGGCTATAACAACTAACTCACAACAGCTAGCTGGCTAAAAGAAACATACAAGAAATGTTAAAATATTGGGGGGGGGAGCTTTCTAGAATTGCTGAGCTCCAGTAATAGTGCTCCTGAAAAGTTAGGGTAAATGCTTCTCTTTCACCTTCTGTCATCCATCCAACAACTCATTCCTAAAAAAGTAATGATCTCCTAATATATGAGGCAGATACTAAGCTAGGGATAGAGCAGTGTACAAAGCAGGTAATGATAATACCCTTAAGGAACTTATGAACAGGTTAGCATTCATTTAAAAACATTTAATTCATTTAAAAACATAGAACATAGAACATAGAACATAGAAAATTTATATAAAATTTATATAAAACTACAATTATTGTAATATTGTAATATTACACAGAAGAGGCACGTGGTACAAAAATAAGGTATGCTAACCTGACCTTGTCAAGGAGGTCAGATAATACCTAGGCAAAGGGAGGAGAAAGAAATAGGTCAGGCAGAGAAAAGAACAAGTGTAAGGCAGGAGAGACCAAGGAAATTTTTTACATGGATAATTGTACTGGGGAAAGGAAAATTCCAGACTTTTTGAGGACTATCACATCAGAATTCCAAATTATACCAATATTGGGGATCTGAAATGCTACTATGTTCCTATGATTAGAATGGTTAGAACAGAGCTGAGTAAACCCTTGAAACTTTCTCCCACAACTCTATCTGCAGTCTACATAGTAAATCAAAAGCAATACCTTATACTGGGAAGAACTGCAGAGATTAGCACCACTATCAAAGACATAAAGACAGAGGAATGGTGGTCCTTAATCACATCCCCTTTCTATACTTAAAATGACCCTGCAGAAAAAAACAGATGATGGATCATTATAAGCTTACACTATTGATGTTCCAGTAACAGTTGCCATGTTAAATAAGACATTATACAGCTTCTGGCATGTGGTAGTCAGCGTTATGTGGTGAATGCTTTCTTCTCAGAACCCATCAGTAGGGAGGATCAAAAGCAGATTCCTGGTAGAGACAGACAGGATACTACCCTGCCCCAGGGCAGTGGTAACTCTCTGCATCTCCTCAAAATTTAGTTTGCATGGACCTGGATCATCTTCACATTCCACAGAATGTGATTCTAATCCATTATACTTATGACAGCATACTAACTGGATCTGGTGAGCAAGAAATGGAAAGAATCCTGGGTGACCTAATAAAACACACACACCAGACACCTCACGAAAATTAAGGGATACTGTACACTGCTTAGGTTTTTAAGAGGTCTAGGGCTCTGGGCCATGATGAGAACATCCTCTCTAAGGTAAAGAACATGTTGCTTCTCTCAATGCATGCTGTTAACAAAAAGGTAGACCTCTTTGGATTCTGGAGACCGCATATTCCATACTTTATTATATTGTTTTGATTTGTTTATCAGAGACTCGGTGTTTCAAGAGTTTCAAGAGTGACCAAGAGCTACAGGAAAGACTTCTGCAGCAGGTCCAGGCTACGATGCATCTATGCCAGTGGACCTGATGGTGCAAGACCTATCCCTGATAAATAAGATGGCTGTGGAGTCTCTGGCAAGTGCCAAAAGAGAAGTCACAATGCAGAACCCTGGGGGTACTGTGGCAGAAAACAACTGTCTGTTTAAAAAACAGCTCTTGTATGTTATAGGACCCTAACAGAATTTTCATCCTAATGATGACAACAACAAATGACCCTGTGACTGGAAGTACTCACTGAGACATAAAGTTAGGTGGGCACAGAAACAACCTGCCATAGGATGGATATGACTTATTTGGGATTAGGCCCAAGTACACTCAGAAAGCATGAGTAAACTATATTCACAAGTAACCCAGATTCCCATATGATGAATATCTCTTTCTTTCATGACCAACTGATGGGAAAAAAAGGAATTCAGAAGTAACCAAAAATGTACTACTGCTACACTGCAGTCTTATTCAGGAATGGACATAAAAGGGCTGTGGTAAAGGAAGTCTGGCCAGTGAGAACAGCCAGAGCAGTACATCTGGTCATCCATTTCAAACGGAGGGAGAAATGGCCTGAACTAGATACATTTGGACTCATGGGCAGTAGCAAATGGCTTAACTGTTGATCAGGGGCCTAGAAAACAACAGTGCAAGATGATATGATAAGGAAATCTGGGAAAGATGGACGAGGCACAAATAAGGTGCATTTTTATATCTCACATTAATGCCCACCAGGAAGCATCCACCAAAATGTCAATATGTGTGTTGTCAAATGTTAACAAAAGGTAGACAGGATGAGTCATTCTATGGCTGTCAGCCACCCTCCCACTTAGGCCACCAAAGAGTTGACACAATGGGCACATGAATAGAGTAGCTAAGGTGCTTCTGCTCACCAATGCTGAAAAAAGTTAATTGATAAATGCTTTAACCTGCCAGCAAAAGATACTGATGTCAAGCTCTCAAAAGGACATAATTACTCAAGACGAGTCAATCACTTGGTATAAGATTGAGTACATGGAAGGGGGCAATGATTTGTTTTTACCAAAATTAATACTGGATATGAATTTTGTTTCTAGCTCCCAATACTTTTGCTACCACCACTATCCCAAGGTTTATTAAATAAGTGATCCATCAATATGATATCCCACAAAACACTAGTTTAGGCCATGGACCCATTTTATAATAAAGAAATGTGACAGTGGGTACATAGCCTTAGAATCCACTGGTCTAAACATGACTCCATCCACAAAGAAACAGCAGGCCCCACAGACAGGTAGAGTAGCCTATTAAAAAGTCAGCTAAAGAGATATCTTAAAGATAACTTCCAACTCCAGAATGTGGTATACACATTGAAGCAATGCTTTCAATGTATGGTCTGTTACCAATAGCTAGAATACTTAGATGTGGGAACCAAAGGATAAAAGTAGCATTAGCCTCTGTCATCATCATTCCCAGTGACCCACTTACAGAATTTGTGTTTCCCATCCATGCATTTTTAGTATTTGCCAAGTTAGAAGTCCTGATTCCCAGGCAGGTTTGGGGAGGTGATTGTTTCATCCAGGCGACACATAAGAATTACATAAATATAAAGTTCTCACTATGTCCTGGTCACTGTGGGCTTCTCATGGCTGTACACCAGTAGAAAAAAGGGAGTCAGATTACTGTGGGGAATATTCAATACTGATTATCATGAGAAGCAAAGACTATAAGGTGAGGGAGGGAAAAATATGTCCAGAACCCGGGGGATTTCATCAAAATATTTCTTGTTGCTTCCATGGCTAGCGGTAACAGTAAATGGGAAATTCTAGCATGACTCAACAAGAACGAGTCAACTAAGGGCTCAAACATTTGAGGGAAGAAGGTCTGGGTCACCTCAGCAGGCAAGCAACTAAAATCAGGGGGAAAAATTTGCCACTGGTGAAGAAAATACAGACTTAGGGTAATAGAAGGAGATGATGAGTATCACAGTTTCAGGCTCAGCTGCAGCAGTAGGAACTGCAGCTAGTTTCTCTAATTCTCTTGCCTTAAGTTTTTTGCCACATGATTAAAGCAAGGCTTCACCTTAGAAGGGGCTCAGTTACTGATTAAAGTTCAATCACCAATCTCAGGGAAGAAGTGAGGCCCTATGTTGTAGTATGGAAGCTAGGTATAATATAGGGTATGAGTGATCTGAGGGGTAAAAGGGGTATATTACACTGGACACCTTTTCTGTGCCACTTTAGACTCTCTAAATGTCACTTGTGTCATATTTCAGCTGTTTCATCAGTACTAACTTCACAAAGGTATAATCAGACAGTGCCTTGTCTCATGACTGTGGGCACCTTTTGCCTCTCACTCCAAGGCATCTCAGTTGACACAGCTTTAGATCCCCACTTGCACATCACCCATTAACGACTGGGGGTGTGGGGAAGTTAATATATTGTAAGGAAAATTCTGACCAACAAGAACTAGTGGAAAAATTCTTCCTCCTTTCTCCTAGCACAATGTACAGTGTTAAGACACAGTTTATATAATTCCACAGGGTATGATCCTACAGGACTGGGCAGTGGAAGGCAACTCAATAGCTTATCCATATACTGGCTCTCCCTCCTACCAAACTACATTCTTCTTGTACCTCTACTTGGGATAATAGCCCCTAACAAAGTAACAACACATAACCCTCTGCTTCAGACTCTCCTTTCTGGGGAAGCTAAGCTAAGGCAAACCTCAAATTACATGGTGTTTTTATGATGTCCAGGAGGTTATTCCTCTAGTGCTCAGAGGTGGTAAGTGGTAACCACAGGAAGAGAAGAGATCACTCAGAGAGGGAGACAGAGTGAGAGAAGAGGACCTATGAACTGACCCATGAATGGCCACAAGGAAGATAATGGTTAGAAAAGAAGACTGCAGATTGGTGGGAAAGGTGGTAGAAAACGAGAAAGTACTGTTATTGCGAGGGAGTTTAGCAAGGCATACAGATAATACACATCTAAGGAGCTGTTGCTGTGTTATTACTAAATTTGGTTAGATCCTGACTGCTGTGCATATTTGATATGATGCATTATCAAAGAAAATTAAATAATATGCAAACAGAAGTGTGGTGGAGGAAGTTTTTTCAAACCACATTCCTCTGAGGGGAAATCCCAGGCAGACTGAGCAAGAGTGGAGTAATCTGTAACCAGTAACCAGACCTCCTCCTCTGTGCCTCCCTGTAGGCAAGCCGGTGGTAGCTGCAGACTGAAGAGAGGATGATCTGGTGGCTAAGCTATTAATTTATACAATTTAAGCTTTTAAAGATTTCTTTGGACAAAAAAAGCTCGGATATAAAAAATAAAAGACTAAAGGCTCACAAAATAAGCTTTTGAAAGGATACTGTAGAAAAAACACAGCACCCTGAGTAAGGCACTTCAGTTTAGTATACTTAAAACTATATTTCATAGCAAGTTTTTCTTTCTTACATTCAGGAACTCATAATAGTTCATAAAAATGCTTTATATATCTTTATGAACACTTATGATCAGAAAATGAATCTCCCTTGATAGAATTTATCACAAGGCTAAAAGGTATGGAATAATGTCATCCTCTGTTATAAGAAGATACATAGTCCTTAATGTTTTTAAAAAGTAATTGTATATGTCTATCAGTTACAGAATTGAATTTTTTAAAATTTAGAAATGTTTTGGTATTCTTTAGTTCGTTTGAACTTCTCTTTTAGTTTATTAAGTTCAGTGTAAAAAAAGAATCATTCTGATTTCACTCTGATTTCCTGTCCATTTCATTCAGTATTCTTAATCTTACTGAAATTAAGGTTTAATGAATGTAACGATACTCCAGGTTTTATTAAAATACATTTATGTTGTTCTTTCAATTTCTAGACAGGTTTTATTCTCATAACATGCTTTACATGGACCACATATAAATCTAAAGTTATAATTAATAATATAAAAGTCAGGGAACTAAAATCTAAGTTTACAACAATATGAACACTGAGAAGCTTCAATTTAAATCACAAAGCAATGCTTTATAATAACATTCTTTAAGTTCTTAAATAAATATGAAATGTTCTTGAACATAAGTGTCACAGCAATTGTAAATATAAATGTTTCAAAGGACCCAAGTGTAGAGTTTTATTTTCTGTCACTGCTTTCAGTAATTAAAAAACATGACATATTTTAAATCTTTAGCTCATAATAATGCCTCAAGCATTGTACAGTTAACAACTGCCTTTCAAAAATAACAACATAAAACAACACTGAATACAGTATAACTTCAAAATAAGACAGAATCAATGATACTTATCGGCTATGTTGGGGGACCTGCTCTAGCCACATAAGCATGAGAATCAAGCCAGTGGGATCTTCTAATGAGATATGCTGCTTTACAGTAACACAATCATTTGTCTCCCTACTGGGAAACACTGGCATCAAGCTTTCCTTCTCCAATTTTCTGATTCATGCTCAAGTACATGGATGGTATTCCAACAATTCTAATTCATTGACAGGCAAAACAGCTGCCTGCCAACACCAGAGTGGATTTAGTTTTCATTTGATGCTTCAGAATAGCCAACTGATACAATACCAGGTCAAATAACTTCAGAGATTTTAAAGTCGGCCTAAAAACCCCAGCATCTGTACACTAGAGCTCAGTATCCAAATAGTCCGTTCTCTCTTTAGAATTCTAACTAAAATGTCAGCAGCAAAGAGCTTTTTTTTTTAAATGTTTTTTTTTTATTATATTATGTTAGTCACCATNTGTTAATCACCATACAGTACATCCCCGGTTTCCGATGTAAAGTTCGATGATTCATTAGTTGCGTATAACACCCAGTGCACCATGCAATACGTGCCCTCCTTACTACCCATCACCAGTCTATCCCATTCCCCCACCCCCTCCCCTCTGAAGTCTTCAGTTTGTTTCTCATAGTCCATAGTCTCTCATGTTTCATTCCCCCTTCTGATTACCCCCCTTTTCTTTATCCCTTTCTTCCCCTACCGATCCTCCTAGTTCTTATGTTCCATAGATGAGAGAAATCATATGATAATTGTCTTTCTCTGCTTGACTTATTTCACTTAGCATTATCTCCTCCAGTGCCGTCCATGTTGCAGCAAATGTTGAGAATTCGTTTTTTCTTTTTTCTTTTTTTTAAAGATTTTATTTATTTATTTGACAGAGAGAGACAGCCAGCGAGAGAGGGAACACAAGCAGGGGGAGTGGGAGAGGAAGAAGCAGGCTCATAGTGGAGGACCCTGATGCGGGGCTCGATCCCATAACGCCGGGATCACGCCCTGAGCCGAAGGCAGATGCCCAACCGCTGTACCACCCAGGTGCCCCGAGAATTCGTTCTTTCTGATAGCTGAGTAATATTCCATCGTATATATGGACCACAACTTCTTAATCCAATCACCTGTTGAAGGGCATCTTGGCTCCTTCCACGATTTAGCTATTGCGGACAATAGCAGCAAAGAGTTTTTATTTTATTTTTTTAAATTTTTTATTATGTTATGTCACCATACAGTACATCATTAGTTTCTGATGTAGTGTTCCATGATTCATTGAAGAGTTTTTAAAATAGCCTCTAGGTGTTTCAAATTTCCTATGCTTGTTTCAGCAGACTACTGAACTGCCTAACAATAAGTAAGTCACTGAGGATCTAAATATCCAGCTATACTGCTGGGAATCAACAAGAGCCAGTTCTAGGAAGAGTAGGAAAGGAACTTGGGGGGACAAAGTGGTAGGAAATGTTTTCAGAACACTCCCTTCCCCTTTTAAAAAGTCTAAGTCAAGCAATAGCTCAACTCTTCATGGTTACTTAAAATCTGGAAACAATTCTACTAAGAGTAAAATTTATTAGTATACAAATCAACTAGACTGAAATGTTTACATTGATCTTTATTTTATCTTTTATCTCAGGATCTTGCCTAATATTAGGCTCTATATTGCAAAGCTCTGACAGAATCGTTCAGTTGGTATGATCTATGACCACTTCCTTTCTAACAAAAAATACAGTTTTCTCCTTTTTAAAAAATTATTACTATTACTATTATTATTTTAAAGTAAGCTCTACCTCCAGCATGGGCTTGAACTCCCGACCCCAAGATCAAGAGTTGCATGTTCTACAGACTGAGCCAGCCAAGTGCCCCCAGTTTTCTCTTTCGGTGCTAAAATATTTCTGTTCAGAAGGCATGATCCTTGGTTTGTTCAGATTCTGAGGTGTAAATGGTATCATAAAGATAACGCAGGTCATTATTTCACATATATTTATTTTAAAAACTATAAGAATTTCTAGTATTAATAAATACAGCTTTTCTGCTTTCACTGGAGGCTCATTCAGATAAAAGGTTGTGATCAGGTAGGTTTCAAGGTCATGGAAGCTTAGACTGTGCAGGTTAAACACAAATTGGACTAATCATTGAGAGAACAATGGTACTTGAGTTATATATCTGGATTGTGGAATGAAGTGGGCAATACAATGCATTTTGGCTGAAAGTATTACTCTACTAAAACAGTAAAATGAAAGTGCACCTTCCCATTTTTAAAAGGTGGTGTCGGGGTACCTGGGTGGCTCAGTCAGTTAAATGTCTGACTCTTGATTTCTTTTTTCTTTCTTTTCTTTTTTAAGATTTTATTTATTCATTTAACAGAGAGAGAGACAGCCAGTGAAAGAGGGAACACAGACAAGGGGAGTGGGAGAGGAAGAAGCAGGCTCCCAGTGGAAGAGCCTGATGTGGGGCTCGATCCCAGAACGCCAGGATCACACCCTGAGCTGAAGGCAGATGCTTAATGACTGAGCCACCCAGGCGCCCCTGACTCTTGATATCGACTCAGGTCATGATCTCAGGGTTGTGAGATCGAGCCCCAGGTTGGGCTTCATGCTCAGCATGGAGTCTGCTTGAGATTCTCTCTCTCCCTCTCCCTCTGCCCCTCCTTACTGTGTGTGCGTGCTCTCTCTAAAATAAATAAATAAATCTTAAAAAAAAAAAAAAGGTGGTGTCATGATGGGGGTTCCAAACTGCTTGAGGAGTGAGGTGGAGACAGCTGTTAAGTGGCTAGGATGGAGAATGTTCATTTTTAAGAGTGGGCATAATTCATTCCAGATCTGAGATTCCCTCACAAAATATCTAGGGAATTAGAGGCTTTGGGCAGCTAGCCAAACCTAGGACTCACTGAAAATTCTAATTTCATTTCCCGGATCTACCTTAATCCAAACATTTATCCATGAGAATCCCTAGCATAATTTCAGGGTTCAGACTTGGAAGGGAGGGGTGTCTCTGAGTTTGGCAGTATCTCCTGGCACAGTACCTCCTGGCTATGACATACACTCTGTATCCCTTTAGTTCTTAGATTCTTGGCATCTGCCAAGTAACAATATTCGATGATGACCAGTCAGGAAGGAATTCAGGTGCATGGCTTCCTTCTGCAGTATACAGGAGGGGACAGAGTCTCCTGTTTTTCCCAGAAGTATCCTATAAAAATAACAGGTTGTTTTTTCTCTTTTCAAAAATCACATAAAAAAATCCAAAACATCATAAATTCAATGTCAAGAAATAGAAATTGATCAACCTACTTGTAAGTGTTATTGAGTACCTATTCCAAATCTCATACTCAGTGATAAAAATAACCTGACAATCAATTATTCAGGGATAAACCTAATAATATTCATGTTTTCCTTAAAATAAAGACAAAAATTGCTAACCATCATGTGGTATGGTGAGTATTCAAACATGCTTGCAAGAAAATACAAACCTTACAAAAATACTGAGATGTGGTTGTTAGAAAATCTGTAACTATGGTTGTAAATCTGACAATATAAACCTGCAGTCATTCTGAGTCTTTTATGGTTTCAATGTGAGCACAGGTGAAACCAAATATTTCAATTTATGAACTATGTTAAATTTCATCTTTCCATTTACATGTGGGATGGGCCACATGCACAATTATCTAACTTCATAAATATTTCAAGAATATATCAAGTTCGTGATACATAAAATAAAATGAAAAGGAAAAATTTAATACTTTAAATATTACTCAAGTAAAGAGTACATGACTAAGAGCTGAATGACTACCTGTCACCAACTGCCTATCACTCTGCTATAAAATTTACTTAGTACCAACTAATAAAAGATCACAATTGTACAACTACAAAAAGTGTCTGACACATAAAGTCGAGAAGATTTGCCCCTTTTAATTCAAACCTTTTCATACTTAGATTCAAGGAATTTGTAATACCAGAGAAAAGACAGAAATGTGTTATCTAATTTTAAGTACTACTCTCCTGCCAATCTTTTGTTTAACCTTCCACAGGCTCCTAAATGTCTACAGAATAAGGCCCATGTTCTAGTTGTGGGACCCTAAATCCTCCATAATTTGGAAGCTCTCACTTCAGTGTCATTTCCTCTTGCTATGGAATGAGGGAACCCACTCTCCCTTCCATGTGAATTCCAGAACCTTACTAACTCTGTACTTCTACCTGTTTTCTTTCTCTTCTTTCTTTTTATTTCTCTCTCTCTCTCGCCCCTTTCCTCCCTCTCTCTCTCTCTCTCTCTTCCCAGTCTGGGGCTTGAACTCACAACTCCAATATCAAGAGTCACGTGCTTTACCAACTACGCCAGCTAGGCGACCTTCTACCTATGTTCTTTCTGAAGCCTGCATGGAACACTTTTCTTGTTCTACTCATTCAAGTCCCATCTGAATCAATATTAGATACTTTAAGGGAACATATATTGATTTATGTTTATGCTCCCACAATCTTAGCACAGAGACTGACTGGCATGAAATGATGTTCTTTAAATTTCTGTTGAATTAAATAGACTATAGCCAACTTAAGTCCCCAGTAATAGTCTGTCCCCCATTGCTCCAACTGGACCATTTCAGCAACTGATCTTTGGAGTCACTGTGCTTATACTGCATCCACTGTCCATGCTGACAGTTAAACTTGTTGATTTCATGGCATGTCTCTGAGTTTTTCTTATATTGATCAACTATAGCATTTATGGGTTATACTACTTCTTTTACCCTTAATGATAATGATGATGATTAGAAATGGACTGTGTTTACTAAGTGTTCACTACATGCCATGAGCTCTTACAATTATAATTAGCACTTTACATGTACTGTTGTACTTGGCTCTCAAAACAACCCAGTCTATCATAATATTCCCATTTTATAGATTACTAAACTATAGCAGAGAGAAATTAAATATCTTGGAAAAATCACACAGGTAGTAAAAGAGGATGACCTGGGAGCCACTATGCATGAATAATCATAAGGGTCAGTTTTAAGTAGCATGGTCAAAGAGGTCCTCTCCTTATAGATAACACTTGGGAAGAGACCTGAAAGAGAAAGAACCAGACATAAAGGAAGAGTGTTTCAGGGCAAGTAATAGCAAGGAGAAATGCCTCAAGATGGCACAGTGGATAAGTAGAAATAAGTCCAGTGTTGGTTCAAGCCAAGTGGAGAGCAAAATCTCAGAAGATGAGGCTGCAAAGGCAGACAGAGGCCAGCTCATGGAAAGCCTGTGGGTCTGAATAAGAAGTTCCATGTGTACTGACTTACTTTAACATTTTACAGTCCTTATCTCCATAGCAAGAGCCTCAATGGCAGAAACCATCCATTATTTTTTTCACATCTCTTGCAGCAGCCAGCCCAAAGTATTATGTGAAGTACCCCGTAAAGAATCACCCAACTGAGATAAAGAATGGGGCATGTGTCACCACGTGCTGGAGTGGCTGAAAAGGTCTAATGCAGGAGAAGCAACTGGAGAAACAAGGCATTCCAGACTTGTGGTATACAGTTGCATGACTGTGGAGGGAAAGTCAAAAAGTTCTTGTAACAACATAGAATATGGAGAAATGATTTTGTTTTGGGAAGGGGAGTTAGAGTTCTTGAAAGAAAAAAATTTCTGTGTAAGGAAGAAAACACTAAATCAATATACAATTACGACCTACACTCAGATTTCCTTTAAAAAGAAAACAAGTTCTCAAATTCTTTCCCAAATGAGAGTGCTCCAGTTTTTGTATGAGAATGAACAGATACTACAACATGTGAATTCATAAGAAAACAAGACTAAGAAATGCCCAGAGAAAAGGAAAAGTATTTAGTTACTTATAAAATGTTAACATGTGATCCTAGCAAGGGGAAGACATACCACTGAACAGTGGAATGAATATGGTCATTGAAATCAGAGAGTCCACAATTAGAATCCCATTTTAGTCACTGTTGGGGTAAGACTTAAACTTAAAGTTCAAAGTTATGTGATGCTTTGACATCTGGTAAAATCAGGAAGGCCTTGAATAGCCTAACCATAAGTTGCCCTCTCCACTCTACTTCTGTGAATAAGGGCCGGTAACACTCCTTATCAAAGGGCTCAGGTGTAGTTCCTGCTTATCCCTAAGGAGCAGGTTTCAGTTCCCTGTCAGTTTGCAGAATTATTCATAACAGCCAATCACATTGTTCTGTGGAAACCAGGGGAGACACCATTCTCTTAATACTATAAAGCCTGCCTCTCACAGCCTCTGGTTGCTCAACTCTATTCACAAGCTCAATTCCCATGTGACCTGCATGGAGTGCAGGGTCTTCCTCCCTGAAGCTGTGAGTATATGTGTCTAATAAACAGCTGCCAATCTCATCTGACAAGTATTGGGTGTTGTGTGTTCAACCATCCCCACAACCCTGTGTCAGGAATCTTTTCCTCATCAAAGGGGTGAAGAGGTGATCAAAACAGCCACTTACTGGATGTGCGACTGGGGCCTTAGGCCAAGCCACTAAACGTTCATCTCCAAGCGTTTTATTTTGTAAAATAGGATTAGCAATATTTACCTTGAAGCTCATTGTGAGCACTGTGTCTAACAGCTATTATGTGAACACTGTGTCTAGCAGTGCAGTGCTAGACCCATAGGTGATTCTAATGCCATCCCCACCCCATCACCTCCTCTGTACCCCCATGACTCTTCCTACAGATTTAAAATTTGGAAGTTAAAATTAATAACAACTGAGTTTAAAACTAATAGATGGGGATATAAATGACAGATTGGCCAGATTTGGTTTAAAAGCAATCTGGCTTATTTATTAGAAATAACGTTTCAATTCCAGCTACTACAAAAAGAACTACAAAGAGAATTTTTCAAGTTTTTGGCAAGTAATGAAAGTCGATATGAAACCAAGAATGCTTTCAAGATACTGAATAGTAGGTTCAATTGTGTTTTGCAAATCTTGATATGCAAATAATGTAGTAAAATTTAGTGATAAAAGGCCTTCTAATAAGTTAACATTCTGTATGCAAATGCTTTATTTTAAAACAAATGAAAAAAATTGGTTGTTTCAGATAAGAGACAGGGGTTAAGTACAGCTAATAAAGCTTTACCTTGGGAGAACTTCCTTTTCTTCAGAGTTTTCTTCTTTAGCACATCTCAATGTGTGTAAACACACACCCCAGTGTACCCATGTTTCCTAAATTCAGTAGTACATCCTTATGCCTTTTGATTTTTATGTAATTACATAATTTACACATGTTTGCATATTTATGTATTTGGAGAGGAGGAAGATTATAAAATATATATCTTATACATATTCATACTAAAATGAAATTTTAGAATTGTAACAAAAGAGTGGGGGATGAGACACAGGATACTGGAGACCCTTTGGGACACACATGGGGTGAACATTTTGGAGTATGTTTTTGTACAAAGAATTTTCTGACTTTATATTTTGGCTAGTTTAGTAGAGCTGATGCACAATTATCTCATTTGGGGGATGCAAACTTTATTCTCTTCAGAATTCTAATTTGATATTGAAATATTACTTATTATTATAAAGTCTAAGATAAACCATAATTTAGGTTATGTTGCTCGGTAAGCAACTGAATGCCATATTGAGACATTTTTAAATGTACCTTTTAAACATAGCTCCTCGGCTACCACATTCAATAAATATTTAAGCATGAGCTTAAAGTGGATTACTGTTAGCATGTTGTAAGAAAATTGCACAGTGATAAAGCTTGTAATAAAAATAAGCAGGACACCCACTGCTCTTACTCTATAGTTAAGTGTATTAGCTGATCTCCAAATCATTAACTTTTACTCAAACAGCAGCAGTATTCTGTCCAATCTATTAGCTTCAGACAGTGCATACTAGCTGCAGGCTATTGGAAATCTTTATGTTTGTATGCTTAAAGAAAATGGCTTTTACAATATTATAAATAGTTAAATATAACACCAAGGATTTATCTTAAACACAAATGAGGGAAAAAAAGAAAAATTTCTCTTTTACTCTTACAAACAAGGGAGCTTAAAAAATTTAACATTGTAGTCTATATGTATTTCCACACTTAAGGTTTTGAAAAAAAAAAAAAAGCAAAACATGATTTGCTGTGATTATCTTTTCCTAAGGGATATAAATTTACAAAAAGAGACCACCCATGGGCCAGATTTTTTACTTACTCTCATTCTGTCAAGTCTATTTTTCCCTTGAGCCAAATAGTTTGGGAGTATTAACCAAATACATAACTTAGCTCAGAATTTTTTTTTAAAGCCATGAAGACAAGCCAATTTCTTGATTCCTTAAAATTTCAAGGTATTTTCAACATTCAGAGATCACATACTGTGATTAATTACAGCCAAAAAGCTGTCATCAGCCTATATATAGGTTCAATTTGTTTTCAAATTTTTTTAAACAACCAATTTACAGTGTCAAACAATGCTAAAAAATCAAATGCATTTACTGCTGACATTAGTCCAGAACATTCATTCGAATTAAAACAGTTCTAAAAAACCATACATCAAATAGGACTCCCGTTTCACATATGATAGGATTCAATCGGCTGATTTTCACCAGTTTTTCTTTTTTTAAGGTATAAACTCACAATGTTTTGTTTACTGTTATAAAGCTAGACTAGTTCTTTATAGAAGAGTAAATCAATAATAAAGTATTTTAGTTGCAGGTATACTCGTGAGAATGCAATTTTGTTTGGTACACTGCAGATCTCAGGTGCCTGGAACAGTGCCTGGCATATAGGAAATGACACTCAATAATTACTTGTTGAAAGAATAACATGTAGGAACAAGTCCTTTTAAATTTTTAAAAAACATTTTATTTATTTGAGAGAACGAGAGAGCGAGAGCATGAATTGGTGGAGGGACAGAGGGAGAAGCAGACTCCCTGCTGAGTGGGGAGCCTGATGCAGGGCTCAATCCTAAGACCCCAAGATCATGACCTGAGCCAAAGGCAGATGCTTAACCAACTAAGCCACCCAGGCGCCCCAGGTACAAGTCTTCTACCAAAAAGTTGTCTTTATTTTTTTGCTTCCATTAACATCACATAAACGTTGAATATATATGAGTATAGGAATAGAGTTAAAAGACATCAAAAGCTGAAAATGTCATGTTTAATATTTTCAGTTAAAGCATATTTAAGAATCTTTTTATCATGATAGCAAACAAATGTCTATTCTTATAGGATCACACATTTATTAATTTCATTATGAACTTCAAGAAAAAAGCAGAAATCTATATGTTACTGCTATCTGGAAATGAATATATATGAATCCAAATGAATATATGTAAACATATCCCTATAGGGTTGGGGTGGGAAGACTTTTTAAAGTATTTAAGTCAACCTTAATTGAATATGAAATATTCAAAATTGAGAAAACTACTACTACAGTGGGACATAACAGGAAGCATTATACTCAAGTATTAAAATTGTTGGAAAAAGAAAGTAAAGAGAAAAAAGAGAGCATATTAGGGTTGTAGAGGTTTACAGTGGCAATTTGTCAACAAAACGGTGTAAGTGGTACACTGCTACATGCAGTTACATGATAAAAGTCTTCTAAATACTATAAATAATCTCTTCAGATGTAAAAAAATATGCTTATAGTCTAATGCCATATTCATTTTTAGAGATTTGAGTTTAAATGATGGAACTATTTGTTACAGTTCTTTGCTTTTTCTTTTATTCCACTTCTTAACTATTAAACATGAAGAGTGTTCATTCAAATAAACAGTAATTTGCACTTTATGGCACTTTTCAGCCCACAATCTTAAAGCACTAATTAATTAAGAAAAACCATTTCTCCTAAATTAGGGTAATCAGAATTGAGAAAGGCAAAGACTGTTGCTTTTATTTCTCTACATATACTATTTTGACATCTGAAACTGCTTGTGATGAAATTACTGTATTTGATAAAACAAGAAATACTTTACAGAAATTACTGAAAAGCTGATTTCTGGGTATCGCCGTAGAACATTTATCCAAATCTTCTGGACCGAAACTTAAACATTACCATATGATAATGATTAGTAGGGGTTACCTATGTGTTTTTCAGTTATCAGATTTAAAGATGGTTTTACATGAATTATTTGCTGGAGCTTCATTAGTAATGTACATCATCTTCTTCTGATTACTATTTATCAGCCTGAACTGCAGTATGTGGGCCAAGTTGGCCACATTCTTATTGAAAATATTTTGAATTAATTTTCATCCCTAAACACTAAGGCTTTATTTTCGTTAAGTATCACACAAACTGCATTCCCATAATGTCATAATTTATGATACAAAACCACCAAACTCAGGCCTCTAACCTTTGGCTGGCAGGGCTTAAGTAATTTAAATGGATACTGCCTGAGAAAAGGAAGGTTTTTCAATATACAGTGGTTAATGCAAATAAAGTTGTTTTAAAAAACTAAAAATCTGTTTATATATAGTCTTTTAGCCTAATGGCAAAGCTCTGTTTTAAGAGGAGATCCAAAGATATGTCAGAAGTGACGATAAGGGGCGCCTGGGTGGCACAGCGGTTAAGCGTCTGCCTTCGGCTCAGGGCGTAATCCCGGCGTTATGGGATCGAGCCCCACATCAGGCTCCTCCGCTATGAGCCTGATTCTTCCTCTCCCACTCCCCCTGCTTGTGTTCCCTCTCTCGCTGGCTGTCTCTATCTCTGTCAAATAAATAAATAAAATCTTTAAAAATAAAAAAAAAAGAAGTGACGATAAATCTGTAAATTCCATTATACAACTCTTAACATAGCTCTGTTAAAATATTATCTAAGAAAAGGACAAGAAAATTAATAGCTGATATATACCACAGCTCAAGAGAAATCAGGGAATTTTTAATGATTACAATCTATCCATACATAAGTGTACAATACTGTACTCATGGCTCTTCCCAAGAGTAAAAAAAAATTGGAGACTTAACATTTCTTAAAAGAGGCAATTTTAACAGGTAAATAACATGAAAAAGAAAACTAGTACTAGCCTACACATCCAAAATTTTAAATCTAAGTTATGCTAATACCTTACTCATATTGAGCTCACAAACAAAATTTGCTAACTTCCACATTGTAAAAATCAATCTCCCTCCATAAGGAACTCAATATACTACAAAAAAACATGAATCTTCAGTGCAGAGCAATGATTTTCAAGTGTTGCTCCTGTAGGTTATTTAAAAGACTTCTCCTGTGTCCCCTTCCTTTACTTAGAGAAGTAGGGGTTCAGCCTCATTAGTGAGGTTCAGCTTTGTATTCCTACTCCAAACAGAATAGTCCAGCTTTTACATATTCCATGGTTTTGGATCAAATTTTGTTTAAACAAAGGGTCCACAGCTTAAAAAAAAAAATCCCAAATAAAAAAACATTGTAAACCAACTTACAAACCAATTGCCTTCTCCTTTTTCTACTTTCCCCTGACCCACTGCCCCTTACATACACACATTCCTTACACTTCAGACACCTAACAGTACCACAGAATCAGTGAAAGATTGGAGGTGGGAGTTGAGGAAGGGTTGAGGAAAGAAAAAGAAGAGATAGCATCGTTTTGAAACTAATGTTAAATGTTATCATCCTACCCAAGTGAATACGCATGGAACCTTACACGTTTGAGATAATTAAGAGGTAAGACTCTATATGTTTTCAAGAACCATATATAAATATCAGTGTCATTTCAATACTTGAGGGGCTCCACTAACACATGCACTCTGTTTCTGCATATCAGTAGAGTGGCAATGGTAACTGTGAGAGTGAGGACACTAGAGTTTATAGAAAGACAGGTGAGCACTGTCATTTTCTCTGTTCATACATCCATTGTTGCTGATGGGAGTAACAAAAAAAAATCCTATCTCTATAGATTATTTTCTTTCAGAAAACTTTATAGAAAACCCAATTCCATTAATGCAGTAAAAGAAAAGAATGGACAATGTTCTCAAATTGCTTCTTCAATGCCTCAAAAGTTCCTGGAAATATATTAATACTCTACTAGCATGTAAAACTCTCCAATTAATTCACAAAGCTCTATTAAACATCCTTTGCACAGTGTTTAGACAATATGTTTAATTCTTATAATGATTCAAAAATATATTGGCTAATATATCAAAACATGTTTTGAATACTTGGAATTCAGCTAGAAATTTTCTAGATGATTCATAAACTCTACACTCAGGGATTTTTCTTACCATCCCCCAAGCCCCCAAATGAGATTCTTTTTCAGACATGAAGACAATTTTTTTTTTAGTTTTAATACCAGATTTAGCTTTTCTATCCTTACACAAAGAAAAGGTTTATTTTTAAGGTAGTTTATTTGTGAGGGTAGAGACAGAGGAGGGAGAAATAGTAATAATCTGGAGAAAAAGATACATCATTTACTAAAGTAGAATAAGTGGATTTAAGGTCTCATGTGAGAATATAATATATGGATGTGAAAGTTAAAATTTTCAAATAATGATAACTTTTTTTCATTAAAAGATAAAATAGGCACCTCAGGTCAGGATCTATGTGTTCTCTGCTACTCATCAATAATATCTATATGTTATGTGTAACATGAAAATAGAATGACAGAATCTTTTTTTTTTTTAATTTTTTTTTTTTAAAGATTTTATTTATTTATTGACAGAGATAGAGACAGCCAGCGAGAGAGGGAACACAAGCAGGGGGAGTGGGAGAG